>NC_049988.1:4483-36503 GCF_000003815.2 Branchiostoma floridae | reverse complement strand
ATGTTTCGATACGTTTTCAAGCATTCTAGGTACAATAGATGAATCAAAGAGATTGGAAGACAGGTCGTAAACTTTAATATGTTGACCAGTTTATTATCGATTGTTCCATTCCAGATGTGAATGAATGCGACGCCAATAACGGACAGGGCCCTTGCGACCCTAATAACGGCATCTGTCAGAATTCTCCAGGAAGCTACACATGCTGGTGCAAGGTTGGATTCGACCTTAAGGAAGACCAGCACGGGTGCAAAGGTCTGTTATGCCTTGTACACCGAAGAATTTTGTTCGAAAATTTCTAAATATTACGAACAAAATTCTTCGGTTAAAAATTTTACGTTATTGATATCATCATTTTTTTGTAAACGTTAGTTATTCCCTTTTTTAATAACTTGCACCTTAAATGCCTTAAAACGTATTTAGATCGAGTGACATGCTTTCTACTTGTATTGCTTAAATCTCCTTAGCTAGCACTAAAAACCATGTATGTGATTTATTTCTTTTTTTCCCTATTTTGAGCTTCAAATCACAGTCTCGAAATGTTTTTTTGTTGTCTTCACAGATACTGATGAGTGTCTGGACAACGATGGAAGAGGCCCATGTGATCACATCTGTACAGACATGTTTGGGAGTTACCGCTGTTCTTGTAGAGACGGATACAGCACAGGGTCTGATGGCTTCTCATGTGTTGGTAAGTATGTACGTTTACAAATCGTCCCGGTCACAAAAACCGCACTATTTGCCAACATTTACGCCCCGTCAGCGTTATCGACGTGTTCAAATGGAGATTTTCAGCCGAAACATTACCTATATTATTGTCGATCACCATGGGCTTTGGGTTATTATTAGCAGCTTGAGAAGTCATTGTTATAACATTTAGTTCTCGGCGAAGATTTTTGTTTAAATTTTATACGGAGCTCGCCGTAGCAACGGCTAACACTTTGCCAATCAGAATTGGGTGGTAATCGATTTATAAATATCTTTTTTTTTTATCTAAGGGGTCGCCCAACCGTTTTTGAGATCACGTGAGCTTTGCATTTGCATCCAACATACCAGAATGATACAATAACGTGATTACATATTTTAGTACTTACTAAATTTATGAAATTTGCATCATGGTTTCGGTGGTAATGTTCCCTTTATATCCTCTATACGTCTAGATAACGATGACTGCAGATCCAGCCCTTGTGAAAATGGAGCGACCTGCCTTGATGGAGGCGGAAACTACACTTGCTAATGCCTGAGTGGATTCAAAGGCGACAACTGTGAATTCGGTAAGGTATAACATAACATACGTAGCCAAGCTTGTATATCCTAACAATTTGCATTGGATTTTTTTCGGCTGATGTTTTGTATTCTGGCTTACCATACATAATCTTTGGATTATATTGTGCTTGGCAAAATTAAAGCTATGCATATTGCCAAATACTCTAAAGCATAGAGATTTTTACACTAACGGATACTCATTCGTCTTTGGAATAGTAACCTAGTTCTCTTTTGGACCCTGTCTTGTGCTGTCTTTCACCATGCGATTCACTAGTCTTTTAGGTCACTTATTACTGTACAATGATATTCCGTTTAGTGCAATATTCTAAAATCCATTTCGAAAAGCTTTTGATTCGGTATGGCGAAACGGACTATTCTATAAACTTTTATCTCTAGGGATAGGAGGTAACTTTTTTAGACTTATAAAATCAATGTATCAAAACATAGAATATTGCGTTAAAACCCCACACGGCATGTCACCATACTTCCAGTCATTCTGCGGGGTAAGACAAGGTTGTAACATAAGTCCCCTCCTTTTTAACCTTTATATTAACGATTTCCCTGCCCTATTAAATCCAATATCTTGTGACTCCCTATTCTTAAAAGATACTCCTGTAAATAGCATATTTTGGGCTGATGATCTTGTACTTGTATCGAAATTAGAATCAGGCCTAAAAGAATGCTTGAGGGCACTGGACCAATTTTGCTCTCTGTGGAAATTATCAATCAATAAGAACAAAACAAAAGTAATGATCTTCTCCAAAAACGGGCGGACAGTCAATAACAAACAGTCACCTTTCACATCTCAGGGTTAAACTATAGAGATAACCAACTTTTATACCTACCTAGGAGTGGACATAAGACCTTCAGGATCTTTTAGTCGAGCCATAAAACAGTTAAGAATGAAAGCACCACGGGCCTCGTCCAAATTGAAATCATTCTTATCATCTAATTCCAACCCCTCGATTTCCCTAGCTATTGATCTGTTTAACAGTCTGGTTAAACCCATCCTACTTTATTGTAGTGAGCTCACTGGAATAAATGCACAATGCAGAGATCTAATATTCAAAGGGATTCCGGAATGTCAAAATGAAACGACTAGAGCATCTATAGCCACAGTCCTCAGCCCGATATTGGGATCAGAAGTTGATATACTTAGAGTCTATCGTCTGGGAAATAAATCAGAAGCCTCGACTATTTATATTCGTCCCATTCTTGTCCGATTCAAGAAATACAGTGACAAACTGAACGTGATATACCAGTCAGACACTTTGTTTAGGAACCGGAATATAACAATAGAACAACCAAAAATCTCATATGAAATACCTGACTTAGAATACGTACTCTTAAATTTCTGCAAAATTTTACTTCATGTACCGAAAAGCTCTGTCAATGCCGCCGTAAGAGGTGAATTAGGAGTATTTCCTTTATTCATTGACAGTCAAACACATCTGATTAAATACTCGCTAAGATTGCACACTGTACCAAATGATAGGATTGTTAAATAGGCTTACGACACTTCAGTCGAAGAAGAACATGACTTGGCTACTCACGTTCAGGACATTTTATGCAGACATGGGTTCCAAAATGTTTGGCTCAATCCCGCTGTCAATGCCAAACACTTTGGGAACATATTCAAAGAACGTCTAAAAGACACGTTTCTTTCTGGCTGGAGGGAACAGCTCAAAAGCACCTACAAACTAAAAACATATTCGAAAGTCAAAAAACACTTTGCTATGGAAGAATATCTCAAATCAATTCATAATAGACCATTTAGATACAGCATTACAAAACTGAGAATAAGTGCACATTGTTTAGAAATTTAAAAAGGTCGTCACCGAAACACACCAGCCACTCAGAGACTGTGTCCTACATGTCATGAAAATATAAAGGATGAATTCCACTTTGTTATGAAATGTCCTACCTACAGTAAAGAAACATTGTTTAAGAATATTAGAACCAAAACACACATCTCTCTTGCTGGTACAGAAAGCGATATTTTCCATGTATTGCTCTCATGTTCAACTCATATATCCGTCTACGTAGGCCAGTTTCTTTATAATGTATTCCAAATGCGAGACCAGATTAATCATACATAACTGTACTTTTACTCGATAATGTTTTGTTGTTGCTTTGTATGTAGCCTCTTAGTACTATTGTCTGAATAGCTATTAGTTGTTATTAATTGCCATACATTGTACCCTGTGCGATTGTTGAGCAATAAAATTCATTAACTCATTCATTCATTCATTCATTCATTCATTCATTCATTCCCACAGCCCCATGCAGTGAGGACTTCCCACCACCTCAACACGGCTCGGCCACCTGTGCTGCTACCACCAGCGGAGGGCAGTTCTGCACAGTCGCCTGCGAATCCCAACACGAGTTCGCCTGCACACCTGCTGACGGTTACAGCTGTGACCTGGCGGGTCAGTGGCATGAGCTGGGCCGGACAACATGTCCCGATAGGCTGACGGAAAACGCACCCTGGCCGGACTGTTCGAGTAAGTAACGTGTTTATCATTTACGATTCATTCAAAACACTTTGTCAGTGTTTCGTTCTGTCATCAGTTGATAAAAAAACACAATATCTCTAACTCTTACACAGGCATAATAGATTGAATTTATTCATAGATATAACTATCAGCCCCTTAATTGTAAATGTGATATGATAAATTGAAAGGCTCATCTTCGATCATCTGTGAGCGTAACATATCGTAAAGGGTATCACATAGGTCGTGCAATCGTCGTACGATTTTCATGCCATAGGATTTCTAAGCAGGCCGTGACAGAACCAACCACTTACATGGAAACAAAACAGTATTACGTGTACCAAGAAAGTTAAAATTGGCAGAGGATGTAAATTTTTTGTACTCCGAAATGCCCGAATTTAGCGATCGTACGACGATCGCACGACCTGTGACCGCGTCCTAATGTGGTTTTCTTGTTTCTCTAGGGGCACATTACACAGGATACCCTCGACAAAAGAGTGAGGTGGATTTCTATTTCGACGGAGACTGCCAAAGCAACAATTCCAACATCATACAGATGTTCGAGCGCCTGTTCAACACACTTGATGGAGCAGCAACCTCGGGATCAGGAACGTGCAACATTGAGAACGTCAACGTGGCATGCGGCAGCACTAAGCGGTCTGTAGAAACCCCCCGATCCGGCCCTGGTTTCGTCGTGCAGTTTGACATCGTCGCCGTCAGCACCCTGCCAGCTGACCAGATCACGGCTGTGGATCAGGGCGATCTCATGTTTCTTCTCGGAGGCACTGCCTACGAGATTGAAGACAAAATCTACTCTGGAGAATTCTTGTATGTTAATTAAATTCTAACAACCATATCTTTAACAACAGTATCTGGTACATTTTTCACTTTACTCTAGCGACAGAAATTCTACACTCTGTACATTAAAGGCACGATACCTTGTGTTTCAGCATGACCATAGACGGCAGACGTGCAGAAGGCTTGTCTTTTGCAATGACAGCCCCACCAGCATTCGAGACTGATTGCCAAGATGGACAAATGGCCGTGAATGAGAATTTCTCCGCTTACTGCCGTAAGTATACCTAATTCCAAGACATTATTCAACAAAATTTGCCACCGTACATGTTTGAATTAAAATACTTCGAGACCTTATTTGTATTTTCTATGTTTTTTTTAAGTGGACTGCCCCAAAGGAACATTCAAACCAGTTGACAACATCTCCTGTGTGAAGTGTGACTACCAGGAGTACCAGGACGAGGAAGCACAGTCTACCTGCAAGTCTTGTCCTGCTGGAACAAACGCCGTCTTCAGAGGAGCGAAGGACATCGCAGACTGCACAGCCCGTAAGTTGTCAAAACCCAATGACATAAAAAATCAATATAAGGGTATTCTAAATCAATAACACCAATATTTTGATATGCTTTAATTTTGATGTTTGATTTTTTTCCTTTCCAGAATGTGTGGGAGATGAGTCACCTTGTGCCGACTGCCATCTTGTTAGTGGGAGCTTCCGCTGCAAGGTGTGTTATACTTTGTCAGAGACAATCTTTATGTAGCTAATGCCTTGCATCGTCGAGAAATCCTCATTAAAAGTTCTAGATAAATATCGTGATATAATATTATAAAATACTAGTAAATCTAATCATAAAAAATGCAATTCTACATTTCTCCAGTGTGCTAATGGATGGGTGGGCTCGAGTGATGGCCTGGTCTGTGGACGTGATGGTGACATGGACGGCTTCTCCGATGTCCCCATCTCATGTGGAAATGAGACATGCATCTTGGTAGGTACATTACCTTCTTTCAGCTGTATACCTGTATGTAAGTTACAAAGCAAACGTACTAAAGCCAATAAGCTTGAGATTTAGCCATCCACCGAGTTATACCAGGCTAAGAACGTTTTATAATACCTTACACTGATGCAATGTGATTACAGACATTTAGGTCTAGGTAACACATAAATGTGCCTAAATAGTATCCAGTTTCTTGGCTTTAGCAAGGAACAAAAGTTGATATTGTTTTAATGCTTTGTTCAGGACAACTGCCCAGGAGAGCACAACCCTGACCAACTGGACATGGACAATGATGGGAAAGGAGACGTCTGTGATGATGACACCGACGGTGATGGTGTTTGGAACGACCAGGTAACTTCTAGCACAGCGTATGCGACTTCGTTCTCTTGGTTATTGACTGTAAAATTTCTATAAAGACATTATCATCATACGGGTAACATGCTTGTATATGACTAAAGCCATTATATTGTTGTTATTTCGGTTGTGCTGTTTTAGTTTGTGGGCAAAATTGAATTTTAAACCCCTACAAGCTTCTACAGATGACGTAAATTCTAAGCTTGAGTTGAGTCCGAATAGTACTCTGTGATTCTTGCACCACTATATGTATATGTTTTGTACCATGTATGTGTAATAATATAGGTTGATGTCTTTATTAGTACTCAATGTAATCTGTATCTCTATTATATTTTAACCCTTACCTCCCTCGTGACCTTAATGAAAAGCGGCTTTTGAGCTTTTCTGAATAAATAAAGGGTCAAACAATCTTACATAAAATGCGTTTCATCCTATCAAGGATAACTGCCCGATGGATCCCAACCCTGACCAGATTGACTCGGATGGTGATGGCATCGGGAGCCTGTGTGACAACTGTGTCTCCACACCCAACTCTGACCAGGCTAACAGTGGTGACAGTGCAACAGGTGACGCTTGTAGGGCCGTGTTGGAAGAGGTCATCGGTGAGTTTAACTGGACAAATAACTAACAAATTTAGTCAGGCAAAGCATTTACAGCTTGCGTACAGTCCTCTGTAGTAACCGATTGCTCATGTCAGTAAGCAAAATAAGATGAGACATTGGTTACTACAGGAACAGTTGTCTTTAATTGAGAAATACTCCATACTATCCTTTTTATTAATACTATGATATACCTTCAAGTAATATTACTCTGCCTACGGAAGTCTTGGAGAGAAATCTTATTACTCTGTAAATACATGTTAGTTCGCGGGGATTTAATTTCGCGGTAGCGGGAAAAGTGACTGTCCGCGGTGGGTTTTATGTTTGCGGTAACACCATGGACTGTAGTCTCTTGCTGCAATGGAAACGTGTTCACGGGGGGTTTAAGTTTGCAGTGAATTTGCAATATGAAAACCGCGAAAATTAAACCACTGCGAAAATTTCTGTATCAACATTAATATTTCTTTTCAACAGCTAAGCTATGTGAGAACCTGCCTGACGGGACTTACCGTCCCCACCCGTTCGACTGCTCCATGTACGTGCAGTGTCACCAGGCGGGACATGACGCTGTGTTCAACTGTCCTTCGGCCACCGGCTGGAGCCAGGAACTACTCACCTGCGCCGGTTTGGACAGGTCACTTGTGGCTAGGTAGGTGTAGCAGTGCATGTCACAATACATTTTCAAAGCTTTTTGACAGTTGATTTAACTGAAACTGAAATCTATGCATGATCTATGCATGAACTGAACTGAGGCATGATCATTAGAACTAGTTGGAGTCAGAGTTATTTGAATTACGTAATTGCATCATGGCATGTTGCTCCATTCTAATCTAAAGTTACAAACTGAAAGAGAGCAATTTGATTTTTTAGCATGTAATATGCATGCCGTAAAATGTAATTTAGCAATGATATATGAAATATTCAGGTGTCACAGCTCGTTCAATGTAACTAGCTGTAAACGTGCCTCATGTCTGCGAAGCTGCTGTATAACGCCGAAGGGCGATTACAACGACGTACCATTAATTAATTACGTTGTAAAAGATAAATAATCATGAAGCCAAGAATCGTAAGAAAAGCCTTTATATTATAATTAATGTGTGAAATACTTATATCTGTTATAACAATATTATGTTTTAATTTGTGTTTTTTTTCCTTACAGGCGCAGAGGCAACATCATCGACAATCCGAGCCGAAGCTGACTCAGGAGAGACGTTCTCTCGTATCAGGCATCTTTTACCGCTTTCAAAAGAGCTACGCTATAGAGGCAACCAAAGTAAATTAGATGCTATTCGCGCAAATTCTCCCTTGCTTGCTATTTCACTTGCATTGAATAAACGAGTGGATTCTAAAACTCAACGCTTCTACATATGTCGTCATTGTGTTTTGACACTAATTATGGTGGTTCTATTTGTAATACGTAGGTAGTTCGTTTAATGTTGGGGACACTCAACATAAAACATAAAAATATCTAGCCTCCGTTGCAGTCTTCGGAACGGGCCCTTTTTGGTGGGGGTCGCGTTTTTCAACGTTGGCTATGTTCTCTTGTGCCGAGAAAGGGGTTTTTCCAACGAAGGTAGTTTGCTGTGGAAGGGAGTTTGCCCTGATAGAGAGTGTTTGCCCCGTCCGAAGACTCGCTATCACGACAAACTCCCTTCCACAGCAAACTACCTTCGTTGGCAAACTCCCTTTCCCGGCGTAAGAGTACATAGTCAGCCAACGTTGAAAACGCGAATCAACCCCCCCTTCCCCCGAAAAAAAAAGAAGAAAAAAAAAAAGCCCTGTTCCGAAGAATAGAACGGAGGCTAATAAAGTTCAAGGAAGGAAATGGTTGTGAGACAACACGGTAAATTTCCCACAATATCATTTTCTATGCGACTAAAGATTAGAATTTTCCACTTGTAACCCAAAAGCGTATTTTGTAATAAAAAAAAAAACAATTGGAATTTTGATATCATCTCATAGAATGGATTGATTCTTCTAGCGGCATATTATTTTAAGTGGTCCATTCCAAAATAAAACACAACACAAACATGAATGTTGACTTTTTTGACGTAGCATGAACTAAAGTTTTAACCCTATTTAAATTAAGTAAAGAATAGACTTATTTTGCAACAGTATACATTTGTTGTAAAAAAATGAAATCATTAGATACCGTTCAAAGTAGTGTATGTGAAAAGGTGTCGTTTGCCGTGAGGGCATAGAGGAACCACATATATACATTTATACATTCTATGGTGCGTGTTTCTATACCAGAGAACAGGAAAGAATAACATATGTTTACTTCGGTCTAAAAAAAAAACAACTCAAACAAAAGTTTTAGTATACACGTGAAAAAATCAGAAAAAAAATCTACGTCCAAGCCATGTGGTTTGTAGCACAGGGGTGCACGTTTAGAACTAAAGGCTTTGAAACACACTCGATATCAACCCACTACCGATACTGCTTCAGAAGAATGCTACCTTAACGTTATATCTACTATCAGTTTAGCGCAAAGTCTTTGAAATAGGAAGTTGACATGCATGCTAAAAGGCTTTATCAATTAATTAGAACGTAGGCCTTTGTTATGTAGTCTAAAAGAAGTCGGTTTCTGCACATTTACGGTTGGACTTCAGCAAACTCAGGTTTTATTATCGTAGGAAGTACTTTCCCCCATCTATGCTAACGTCAGGGTAGCATTTGCGTACAATACACTGCTTAAAAAGTAAAACAAACAACAAATGATATTTTTCTGTCGTATAACATGGATTCTAAAGTTCAGTTTGAGTTTAGGAAAATCCATGTATTATGTAAGTGTCAAAAACATATGAAAAACCTCCGAGAGTTCCACGAACACATACCTTCGTCAAATGAACATGGATTATGAGGTAGTTTTGTTTATAATGTACATAATTTGTGTTGATTACATACGGTTCATGTTACATAGATATATTGTATACTCCTACATAGCCACCAAATATCATGCAAACCATCTACAGCTTCTCGAGTTGTCCGCAAACACAGACACACACACATTCCGCCCGCTGCACTACCGACGGAACATACAGGGTGAACCATTTTCGAACTCAACCTTTGTTTTCCAAACCACTACTTAAATATTAAGTATCATGATGATCCATCAATCAGTTCTCCAGTTTTGCTGTTGACCTACATGTGCATAAAGACTCACCTAACACTACGGCATAACTGAAAATATAATCTTCTTGGCGAAGGTAATATCAAGGTCACGGAACCACCACGCTTTCACTTCCCCATACCATGTATTAATGGAACACAAACATTAGGGTGAAACACCCATTCACATCAAAATGGTGAAAACCCGTTCCCATCACACACTTCTGCCGTAAAGAATATGACACCCGAAAACTAATAATCAATGTGTCAGCAAAAATAACATCTATGTTTTGCTATCACAAGCCTAGGAGCTTTCATCAAGCACAAAGCTGTCATCATCTTTACACAGCTTGTTCCGTGTGGCGGATTAGGAGAAGCCATGAGTGTCCATGAAAATAGGTCAATTTCTGGAATTACAACATTTCTTCATTAGTCATGTAAATGAAGCCCAGATTTTTATACAAGACATTCCAGGACATTAATTATCATCTAAGATGTGTACATACTAAAAAAAATGCAAATACATCAACACCTGCTCGACTTATTCTCTTCCAAAGATAACAACAAAATCGCCTACTGCAGTTCGGAACAAGCCACCAGAGGGCCAAAGCTTACACGACTTACTCCCTGCCCAAAGACGTATCGACTAGTCAAAAATCCTAAACCTGGCACTTGAGAAACTCTTTACCTTCAACTTTGAACCTCCGCTGCAGCAGCGAAACTCGCCGCTAGGAGGCCAATTTTCGAACTTGACCTTCATTTTCCAACCCCCACATAACTATCAAAAACCATGCAAAACGATCCACAAGTTGCACAACGTCTTGACACACAAACACACTTGCCCCGCTGCAGCGCCGACGGAAAGCTCCAGGTGAACCGCTACTCAAATACCAAATACCATGATTGTCCATCCACAGCTACTCTAGTTATATGCTGTTGACCTACATATAGAGACACAACATCATGTCTCTACTCAAAACATAACCTTGCCATTCTGGCGAAGGTAATCAAAGATGCCGCCTGCTGATCATTACTAAAACTGCAACTATAGACTTGGAAAAAAACATTAGAAGCGATCTCACATTTCAGGTTGGACTGGAAACTCTAATATTTGAATCACAATCTGAGTATTTTCTGTGTTAGACCTAGGACTATACAACAGACCCGTCTGTCGTTCGCAGTTCAGCCCCTGGCTGCGAAGAGAAAGCCCCAGCCCCAACACATCTAATAACAATTGCAATAACAAAAAGGGTAATTTGGAAGAGTCCATTTGTACTGAATCTTTGCAAGAGTGCATTTTTCATGGAGATCAAATTGGAAATTCTTAATTGGATAGGGTTGATTAAGTAATGTTCTGTTTGGTGAAAATTATCATTATTATTATCATTATTATGATGATTGTGTCAGCACCCCAAGAGATGGCGAGGATTATATTACATTTAATAGTTTGAATGTATGTTTGAGTGGGATTTGTCGGATGTTTCACCCTCCCAGCTCAGATTAATGACCTCTGCTAGAAAAGTAGTCCGCCACTTGCAGAAAAACAAAATGCCATTCGCACCACGTGATGCCACGTCATCCGTTCTGGTAAAAGCAAGTCCGGGCTTACTTTGCCAGACTAATCAAGGCATTATTTGCTATATTCATGTATTTCTAAACACTGCACAGTACGTTCAACATGTACGAGCAAGCAGAGCCCGTCCGGACCTCTTTCTTGCGCCTTGACAGCGGTCAAACCAGCTGGCCGCCCTCCCAACCCCCACCTGTCCATCAGGGTGGTTCTCGCGGGCGTGTCAACGAGACTGCTGACAAGTCGCAATAAGAGAAAGAAGCGGCTTCACCGTTATGTTGACTGACTATATGTTGTTTGACGAACAAGAAAAATATCAGACGAAGAAAAAAGAACGAATTTGTTTTCTCCTATGGGTGCATACATAAATTAATTCAGTACATCCAGGGCTTTTATCAGAACCTTTTTTTTCTTCTATGGAGACAGACACAATAAATTCAATATGTCTGATAGAGTCAATTCCAAGACACCATGAGGGTTTTTAGGCGATATTTATAATTAGTCTGAATTATTTTGAATAAAAGAATATCTGAGCCACAATAATTAAATTATTTTCAAAAAACTGACTAAGAAAATACCCATTTATTTTAATTTCTTTGAATATTTTAGAAACATTTTGAAAGTAACTGTACAAAAATATCTTTATTTAGAATAATTGTGAAACCTCTCTGATTATTTCACATTTACAAATATTTACAAAAAATGGTAAACCTAGCCAAATGGTAAAATTAGTTTATTGCCCCCATAAAAGTAAGCCCTATTGTTGCATCTGTATATTTTTAGATTTCACTGCTGGGTACTGGTGGATCCTTTGTGGTGGGCCATTGTTGCATGGCACCCAACCATACTTTGCAAGGATGTGTGAATTGCTATCTTCCCAGCCCACCGAACCATTTACAAAAAATGGTAGAAAATGGTAAATAATGGTAGAATGCTGTTATCATTATTTAGAAACCATTAGAAGTATCCAATTCCACACCATGAATATTTCCCAAGTTTTACAGGACCAGGGAAATATTTATAAAGTTGAAATAGTGTTGAAAATATTTCTGAAGTATCAAATGTCCTAGACATATAATTACAAAACTTTAAAATCAATTCTAAACAATGGCAACAAACATCCGCATGGTGTCTTGGAATGGACTCTAGCTTTTCAAAAATTATGAAAAAATTAAAATCTCTTGAATGTTTGCCCACTTCCAAAACTATATCCAGATACTTGAGTAACTGATTTTCTTAAAACCAAACGAAAAAAGAGGAGATTACGTGTGTATTTGATTTGTCTGAGAAAACATCGCGCTGTTTTCCTCTCACTCAAAATGATTTTATTTCATTGTGTTTTGGAAACCGCCTGAATAGAATCTATAGATTTTTATTTTGATTTTTAATTTGGGAGGACAACTTGTAAAGGTGTTGATACACCTGTTTTGTCCTCCCTTCCACTTGTTTTTGCATGTGGTAAATTCAAATAAAGAAATAAAGAAATAAAGATGTATGCGTTAACACAAATATCGCATGATGTGTGACGAACACGGAAAATATCAGACGAAGAAAAAAAGAATAACAATTGATTATCTCCTTTGCGTGCATACATCAATGAATTCAATATATCCAGTGCTTTTACCAGAGCATTCTAAAAAAAGTCCTTCAATATCTGATAGTTTTTCAAACAAAGGGCAGGATTTCTTTGAATGTTGTTGTCGATATCCATCTTTCAATATGTAACAAACAAAGAAAGGCGAATATTACGAGTATATTTGATTTGTCTCCAACATAAAACAAAAACATGCGTCATTTGCCAAAGACTCAATATTATATTTTTTCATCTTTGGTTTTTGATTTTTTTCATATTTTACATTGCGTCCCGGACCCCGCTTAACGCAGGGCGTGTATATTTGCTGTGCAGAAACCTGACAAGTTTACCATGTCGGAAGACCAGCAGCAGTCCCAAACTGGTGACACAGGTAAACATCCTTTCCGAATAACGTTTGGGAGACGCAGGAAGCTCAAATATGCATTTTTTGACGGTGTTCTTTCCACACACCCGCCTGCGCCCCTTTAATATTGTGATTGATTTTCTTCCAGGCACCAAACACATGCGGCAAGAGCAAGGAACTTCTTCACACACGTATGCAGAAGCCGAGATAGTGTACTACAAAATCAAGGATCAAGATCTGCCGCCGTCTTTACGTGGGGTGGGACGGCAGCAGGAGTCACCCCAAGGGAGGGTGGAAACCAGCGGGCCGTCGGCCCACCCCCCTCCTGTCCACCAGCCCAAAGGCGCTTCTGACCAACGGCAACAGAACCAAGAAACTTCTCCAAACACGTACGCAGAAGCAGAGAGAGTGTACTACACAATCAAGGATCAAGATCTGCCGCCGTCTTTACATGGGGTGGGGCGGCAGCAGGAGTCACCCCAAGGGGAGGTGGAAACCAGCGGGCCCCAACCTCCTCCTGTCCATCAGGGTGGTTTCCGTGGGCGAGTCCGACATGGCGCTACTGACATGTCACAAGAAGAGAAAAACCCGTCCACAGAAGAAGCCGAGGCGGTGAAAGGCACTGTCACGTACACGTCTGCAGGTAGCCGTCGGTTTTGTAATTTGGTATTTCGACAATAAGAAGACACAATATCATGTAGAGATGACGAATAATCACTTCTTTTTCACTACTTTTTTTTTCCACCTGTAACTCTGAGACAAATATATATATATATTTCTAACAGACCGCAAGTATCCGGGTGGACCAAGTGGCCGCGGTGCGCTCTGTACCTTCATCCGCTCTTACCAAAGGTTTATGGCTGCCGGCTTTGTCCTGCTACTAAGCCTGCTTGCTGTCGGATTGGCCCCTCTGACTGTCATGAATAAGGAGGTAAACACTCTTGTACCAAAAAGCTATTTTCAAACACCGTATGATGTTTCTGTTGTTCTTGTTTAGGGATTACCAAGATCGAACATGCTGAGCACCTTTCCCTTCGATTTTTCAGCTTATGTATGAAACTCTGACTTTCCTCTTTTAATTAGGAAATAACCCTACTCTCTGCAACTGTTGACACCTTGATGCGCAACCAAGTCGACATGTCCAAAACTGTTGACACCTTGAAGCGCGACCGAGACAACATGTCCACCACTGCTGACGCCTTGCAGCGCAACCAAAACGACATGTCCACCACTGTTGACGCCATGAAGCGCGACCAAGACGACGTTTCTGCTAATGTTGATGCCTTGAAGCGCGACCTGGACAAGGAGCGCAGCCGAACAGCTGCCTTGGAGCAGCGTCTTCACGAGATGAGTAAGACGCTGCGTTAGTTGTAATGTGCAATATTCGTGATGGTCTATTTGCCAACATCATAAGAATGGAAGGGCAAAATTTAGTGCAATGAATTCCATTATTCCTTTGTACGATATTATTTTCTTCAACAATAGTATATATGGCTGCAGAATGATTTGCATCAAAGAATGGAGTCTTTATAACCACAGTCAGTGTCCTCCCCAAAGTTTCAGCTGATTTCATTGAGTTTGGTGACATTGTCTCTAGTGATTAATGATGATACATATATGAAATGTTGCACAATACATGGTATATATGTGAAATGACTGTCCAATGTGTTAATACATTGACTACCTCTCTCTCTCTCTCTCTCTCTCTCTCTATAGAGATAGATAGATATATAGATAGATAGATAGATAGATAGATATATAGATATATAGATATATAGATAGATAGATAGATAGATAGATAGATAGATAGATTGATAGATAGATAGATAGATAGATAGATAGATAGATAGATAGATAGATAGATATAGATATAGATATAGATATATAAAACCAAAGTCTGTTGTTAACCCAATTTTTTTCCAGTGCCCTGTCCTAAAGGTTACGCAGTGTTCCGTGGAATTTGCTACAAGGCCTTCAACACAGAGAAGACCTTCAGCGATGCGGCCGCGGCCTGTGGTGAAGACGGCGGCACACTCGCCATGCCCCGAGACGCCGAGACCAACGCCTTCCTGATCTCCTTGCACAAGTCTACGAGCGACGGCGGTGCCTTCTGGATCGGCCTGCACGATCGGCGCGAAGAGGGGTGCTTTGAGTGGATGGATGGTTCTGCACTTGGGAAGTATAACGACTGGGGTCCGGGAGAAACAACCAACCGTGGGGGCCGCGAAGATTGCGTTCTTAACTTCTCACCCTGGTGGTGCGACTATCAATGCAACTCGGCGCAACGCTTCATATGCCAGGCTTTTCCAGGTACTGCTTATTACTGTAACATTCATATCTTTTCTAGCAGACAAAACCAAGAACATTAAGAACGGTGGATCATCATTTCTCTCGTTATAAACTATGTCAATCTAATCTCTGACAATTTTGCTCACTTTTCAGGTCGTCCATAGGTGACAGACGGAACTCTCACCACCACTGTACAGCGGCTCCGTGGCAACCCGCAGTAAAACTAACCTGTAATACATGTTATGTTATGATAGATCCAAACAACACGGTGTTTTTTGGATATTTTTGAAGGGTTTGTCGAGTAGTAAAATAACACATTAGAAAATCGAAATGGCACCAAATCAATGATGCACTACTGTGCAAAGATAGACACGCCTCAATTTACATATAGAGAGAATGTAAACCTTTTTTTTTTTGCTCGTAGCCAGTTTTTGCATAGAAAATGTGCTACAAAGTGGAAATCTCCTGGCTTGGCCATATAGAAGCCATTCTCTTCTTTTTTTTAAATGTTTCCTACAAAAGTCTGAACAGATAGGACAGACAAAATGTGAGCGTTAAAAACTTCACTTACGTTTACACGTTACTTCACTTTTACAGTAGCCTGACTTACTTTTGCTGTGGTGGCCATGGTGATTTGATTATATAGATGACATTCTCTGTGACCCCCAAAACTGATGCAAGCGTGCGAATAAGACGTTTTACCATAAAGATTCCTTATAGCATGAAATTGATCAGCAAGGCAGAAAAAAGTGATCAGCAAGGCAGAAAGAACGATTAACCACTCAGAGCACGGTACACTGAACAATAGATGTTTCATTTTTGTTCTTGTTCGTCTTCTTTGGGACTGACTTTGGCATTCTACGACATTAGATTCTGTTTTCTGATTTTTTTGTCAAATTATGACATTTATGTGCTCATTTTAACGCTGCTTTGTACGATATACGGTATGGCGGATTTTTCAAAGGACTACAATAGATGCGCGCGGATGTCATCCACGTAACGTTGATCAAATCAACATGACAAAAGTGTACAAAAAAGTGCCAGAACTGCCGGCATTTTGTAACAAGCCTGAACAATGTTATGGAGATTTATTTTGTTGTCGTTTCCGATATTTGTAGATTGTGCTCCTTTGAGTCTGCACCACTAAAGAAGTCCCGTAGGCGAATCGCTCTGTGATCGAATAAAAGTTGTAAACGGGGAATCTGAGGCTCCGACTGTCTTACTGAGGGTAGACTGTAGTGAGAAAGATATCGGTTAGCGTGAGGATCAGTCCGCTACATAAATACATGTTACCTAACTTTTGCCACTGCCCAATAACACCACACGAGGCACGAAGCTGCGGAGGTTATAATGTGTTTGTGGTTGAGCTGAATGTGAGCTATGATGGTAGATTTTCATGTAATGAAAATTTTTTCATATATACAAGCAAACTCATAGAAGGAAATTTGTTTTCAACTAAAAATGCCATAATGGCACATATGTATATACGCCTGGGGTCAGTTTTGACCCCATACGGTGGTTTGAGGGTTAAACCATTGATGATTATAAACCATTTCAAAACACGTCACTCCATATCCCATGCCTGATGTTTGTTTTCAGGTCGTCCCTAGGCGACATGCGGAACTATCTCCATTGTAAACCGGCCCTCCGGACATCTGCAGTGAAACTACCTGCCAGTAAAACGATAAATTTGAAAATGTAGCAAACAGCACAAGTTTGTTGAGTAGTAAATAACGCACGAGAAAGACTGCATAGGCACCAAAGCAATAATGAAGTACTAATTTTAGACACGCCTCACTTCTCATATATATCTAAAGAATGTACTTATATTTTTGGCACGTAGCCAAAAGGTTTTACTAGAAGGCTCCTGGTTATTTTTTTTGACCATATCATATCCATTAATATTTCTCTTTACATAGATTTCAGCTTTGCGAAAAACTAAATATCTTACCCTAGGTTCTTGTTTGGATTGTGTGCATGCTTGCAGTTTTACAAATGGATAAAGCAATGGGTACAAAACAACACGTTGTTTTACAAGTTTGTTGAGCAGTAAAATAACACATGAGAAATGGTGAATACCATGATGATTACTGTGCAACTGTAGCGTAGACACGTTTCAGTTCTCATATATAGATTGCAGAGAATGTACCCATATTTTTTGCACGAAGCCAGAAGGTTTTGTTTTACAAAGGGCTAAGAGTTCCCTAAACAAAGCTAACACGGACAAAATGCAAAGCTTAAAACGCGCAACTTCATTGTTTTTATAGTAGACTGACTACTATTTATTGTTGTTGTAGTAAACTAGGAAAATGCCTAATGCATAACAATCTGTATTTATTGACGGAAGCTCCTTTAACAATTTTCTTTATGAAAGCTGGTATACTGTGCTCATGTGAGCCTGGACCACTGAAGAAACCATATTGGTGAAACCGATCTGTACATGTGTTGCACACTACATTAAAGTTACCAACAGGAACTGTGGCTCCAGTTGTCTTACTGAGGGGTGACTGTGGTGAGAAAGATGTCGGTTAGCGTGAGGATCAGTCCGCTCCATATATGATGATTGTCCATCGTTTCGACACTGACCATTAAAATGTTGCACCCAAAACTGTGTTCCACTCATGGCGTCTTTGTCTTAACCAAGAAAGACCAGACAAACATAAGTCTTGTTCTTTCAACTGGAGGTTGCTTAGTTTGCCTCAAAAGATGTTGTACCAAAACTCCAGCCAGCAAACGACTCCCCCCGCCGGCCAAGGTAATATTGCACCGTTAGGAAATCCCCACACTTGACAGCGTTTTGATATGAAAATAGAATCTATAAATAGACAAAGAGAACACAACCATGCTTTACAAGGATGCGTGAATAGCTTTCTTCTCAGCCCACCTGCCTATTTTAAACTGTTAAAAAAAGGCAGAAATAAAAGAAAAATATTGGTGAAATGTTGTTACCATTATCTATTTGTTTAAAAAAATCTTCCAAGAGTACACAAGGTATGTACTGTCGTGTACAAGTTATCGCCTCATATCCAGTAAACCGTCTCATGGCGTAACCCACAAGGTATGTACTGTCGTGTACGAGTTATCGCCTCATATCCAGTAAACCGCCTCATGGCGTAACTCACCAGGTTTGTACTGTCGTGTACAAGTTATCGCCTCATATCCAGTAAACCGCCTCATGGTGTAACTCACAAGGTTTGTACTGTCGTGTACAAGTTATCGCCTCATATCCAGTAAACCGCCTCATGGCGTAACTCACCAGGTTTGTACTGTCGTGTACAAGTTATCGAAACATATCCAGTAAACCACCTCATTGTGTAACTCACAAGGTTTGTACTGTCGTGTACAAGTTATCGCCTCATATCCAGTAAACCGCCTCATGGTGTAACTCACAAGGTTTGTACTGTCGTGTACAAGTTATCGCCTCATATCCAGTAAACCGCCTCATGACGTATTACCCACCAGGTTTGCACTGTCGAGTACTGCAGTACTGCATGTCCGGACACATTCATTTGTCTACTCCACTCATTATCACAACAGGGTCCCACCGACCCCTACACTTTTCGATTATTATACAAATACTATAATCGATAGTTGATAATTGTACGAATACTACTAAATTACTGCTAATATTATTAGTAGTATGATTTATTTCTCTAAAACGACAGCCAAAATGCGACCCTGTGACCGAATTATCAAGCTTGTATATATACACTTAAGGTGTAAATGGATGTATGCATTATTCATTTGACTTTTGAAGACCACCGCTTCTCGGAAAGCCGCACGTTGGCTCTAGTGCGTCCACTTCAGATGGACGCCGGATGATCTCAGCAGGGAACATCCCCAATCTGTCCTGACTCAGTAGGTTGTAAAGATGAGTCAACGGGAAGGAGCCAGCTCCTTAGCTTCTGTCTTATAAATAGATAACGTCCGTCGTCAGAGACACTCCGCTCGGAGACGCACAAGCACGATGCCACGCTTTGCTATTCGCTCTGCATTGCAATATGTCTCCGAAGAAGAGCAAACGCTCTTGCAAAAAATACGGAATCCTTCTCCGAGACCACCACCACGCAAAAGCAGGCACGTCCTGCACGCCTCCCCCGGCGCCGACTCCCTCTCCAGACCCGCCGGTAGCCACTGAGTCTCCTCAGATCCCGGACCTGGAAACCTTGCAGCAGCAGAGAGAGGACTTGCAGTCGGCCATACAGCGAGCACGCCTCGCTCGTGAAGTTCGAGACTTAGAGGCAGACCTGCGGGAGCTACAGCTCGACATCACCAGCGGCAATCCAAGCAACACTCCGCCAGCGGCTCCAGTATCGCAGCTACCAGGCGCCACACCGCCCGTACCGCCAGCACAGACCCCGGCAGACCGAACGCCGCCGCCGCCGCCGCCGTCGCCGTCGCCGCCGTCGCCGCCGCCTGTACAGACCATGGCAGACCAAACGTCTCCACCGCAAGCACCGACCCCACCGATAGTACCGGTACCAGCACCCGCGGGAACGACGACGCCCGCGAACTTGCAGGAGTTACGGCAACACCCGCAGATCCAGGCGGCGATGCAAGAGCTGACGTCCTCGTCGCTGGCACTGGACGACCTGTTGTCGCGCCCTTCCGCCAGGACCACGGCTCCAGCCACCGCTACGCCCACCGCCTCACCACTCCTGAGAATGGACCAGGACCCCCAAGTCTACTTGTCGACAAACACAGGTGAGACAGCCTTACAGATCTTAGACTTCCTATCTCCTAGCTCTATTGTCAAGCAGGAAAAGGTCGCCACCACCTCTGAGGGCACTAAATTGCTCATATCCATATATACATTTAAGAGACACATTAAAACGGGACACATTGAATTATCACTCACCAATAAAAGTATTATTTCCATGCTATGTGAAATCACGAAAAAAGGAAGCAAGAAATCGAAAAAAAAAAGAAAAATCAAGAAAGCTTATGCATGATAAGGTTAGCTCCTCTGAAGTGTAGGTGGAACGCGCTTCACACTGAATGTGTATATTATTAAAGCAGGCATAAAATTGACCTTTCACCCCGAAGTACCAACCACCTTTCACCCCTTGCTGCTCCGGTCAGACTCTTGCAGGAGGATTGTGCGGAGGTAATAATCATCACTGGAAGCAGGTAAGAACGGGATATACATGACTTCATCATTATAAACCATAGAGGGTAGAGGTCATTTCTATGGTACGTGAGCTACATGAGACAAAATTGTTTCTTTTCGGGATGACGAAAATGGGGGTGGGGAGGGGGGCATGTATACCTTCACGGAAATAAAGGGAAGCATTTTGTTTTGATCCGTTTGTTTTAATTCCTCTTCTTTTTCTCCTCCAAACAAATAATGAACTGACCAAACTTCATCTTCTTTTCCAAATAATTAGCTGACTAAGGAAAACAATTTGTTTTTGCTCCATTTCTTGCACTTCCTCACTTTCTTCTCCACACAAATAATGAACTGGTCAGACAGCTGTCACCATAGTTACTGGAGGTGTAACCTTTTCGGAATGCATTGCTTATCGTATGGTCTTTTTCACATTCTGTCACTGCATAGTGAACGTGACTAGAATATTAGAAACATTTTGTGATTGCAAAAACACAACAAACAGAAAAAGAAAACAACACCTATTTACTCACTCACTCCTATTTAGGCTAAGGTTACAACACCATTTGTTTGCTCGCATTTATCTGGTTTCAATTGGTCTATTTCTTCCTTTCAATTATTTTTTATTCCATTAGGTTCGACATGGCAGAGGCAGGTAATGGGTCTCCTACTGCTGTTCCCCAGAAATTCTGTGATGGGTCTCCTACCGGATTTCTATTTGACCGGGATGCAAGCACAACAAAAGACCAGCCCACAGCGAGCAAAACTAGTTTGGTCAGTCAACCAGGAGCAAGCACTGGTGAGAAGCCCTACATGTGTATGGAGTGTGGGTATAGGACAGCTAAGAAATCTCATTTATCCGACCATATGAGAATTCATACCGGTGAAAAACCCTACAAGTGTGACCAATGTAACTATTCTGCAGCAAAGAAATGTCATTTACATTATCATCTTGCCAAACATACTAGTGACAAACTCTACATGTGTGGGAAATGTGGGTACAGGACTGCTCAGAAGTCTCACTTATCCCGACACATAAGAACTCACACAGGGCAAAAACCTTAAGTGTGAACAGTGTAACTATTCTGCAGCAAGGAAATGCCATTTGGACCTACATCTAGCCAAACATACTGGTTATAAGCCTTGCATATGTGGGGAGTGTGGGTACAGGACAGCTCACAAGTCACATCTATTCCGACATATGAGAACTCATACTGGTGAAAAACCCTAAAAGTGTTACCAGTGTGACTATTCTGCTGCACAGACGTCCACTTTAAAACAACACCTAGCCATGCACACTGGTGAAAAGCCCTACATATGTGGGGAGTGTGGGTACAGGACAACTCGGAAGTCGCATTTATCCGCACATATGAGCACGCATACAGGTTACAAACCCTACAAGTGTGCCCACTGTGACTATTCTTCTGCACTTAAGTTCAATTTGGACAGACATGTATCTAAACACACTGGTTATAAGCCTTAGTCTTACAGGTGTTTGGAGTATGGGTGAAAGACAGGTGAAAAGTCTTGCTTAGCGAAACATATGAGAACTCATGCCGGTAATTGAATCTAAAAATGTGACCAGTGTGACTAAATCTAACTTTGAGCAACTCATATTTTTATCTTATCCCAAAATATGAAGACTCACAAATGTTAAAAAAAAACCCTCACAGTGTGACTTCCCTGCAGCAAGGACGTGTAATTTCTACGTGTAATTAGACAACACATAAACTGATGACACACCTACATGTGTGGGGAGTGTCTGTACCGGACAGTTCGGAAGTCTACCTTGCCAATCGACCTTCAATAAACACAATGGTTAACATCATTATATGTTTGAGAAATGGACATCTTAGTAAACTCGATAATAAATACGAACTGGTAGTCCATATGATATGACTAGAACACCGGGCTGTCTGACTAAGTTGAGTCAGTCCTTGTCTTGTGAAGTTAGCTTCTGTGAGGTAAAATTTTAGTAACTACCATGGCCGATATGTAAGAACATAAGTCATTAGTGACAATAAAGATGTTTGATAGAAGTACAAATTCCATTCCATTGTCTCAGTCTCTTCTGTGGCAGGTTATTATGCTGACCATACGATGTCACAGTTAGTTATTAACGTGTCATGTAAAAAACACTACAAAACAGAAAGAAAGACGGAAGGAAAAAAAAGAATGGAAGAGAATGAATGAAAAACATAAAAGTCCAACAAGGCTGTTGAATAATAGTAAAAGGACCTGAGGACATATCTCTACCATCTAAGGTGCCAAATGTAGGTGAATATAAAGGGCATCTATTCTAAAGTGTAGGCGGATCTTACTAAACAGTGATGGGTAAGCAGGTATTCAATGACCTTTCACCCGGCAGTATTATTTACCTTTGTCCCCTTGCTGGTTCACAAACAAGTGCTTTTAAAAAAGCTGGCATTTTGCCAATGTTTGCGTGTGTGAACGTTTTTTTCTAGTTATTAGAATGTCATATAAATAGAACAGAGTAACTAAACCTGATATTGGCGCATGGAGAGATTCACATATGTGCCTGAATCTAGATCTAGACGCCACCTGTTAAAATTTGCGTGAACTGCAGCAAATTTCACTACACTGCCTGTTTTTGAGTGAGCTCTGTTGCGGGGCATTTTTAAGTTGTTTTTTTTTAATTTTTATTTCTATTCGGCAAAAAAACGAAGCGGCGAATCCGTCAACCAAAGAAATAAATTGGTGTGGCCAAATGGATGTAAAAATTAGTATTTTAATGGATGTAAAAAAAAAAAAAAAAAAAAATACCTCCCCGGATTCGAACCGGGTGCATTGGTTTAGAATGCGTAAACTTTAACCACTGCGCCAGTGCGAACATGTTGGAAAAATGCCTGTTTTAACAGGTTTAGAAATGTTTGGCATGGATTGAACAGGTCCGTTCATCTCAACATCACTCCATCACAACGGCGACTATTCTGGCCTCAGAGCATTTTGCCGCTAAGGCGGCAAAATGCAAAAACGCTTGCAGAACGACTGTGCATACCGAGGTAATAATCATCACTGGAAGCAGGTGAGAACGTGATGTACATACAACATGACTACATTATTATAAAATATAGAGGGTAGAGGTCATTTCTATGGTACGTGGGCGACATTAGGCAGAAATGCAAGACTTTTCGGGGTGACGAAAATGGGGGTGGGGAGGGGGGCGTCATTACCTTTACAGAAACAAAAACAAAGAAAAGATATTGTTTTTGCTCCGTTTGTTTTACTTTCTCATTTTCTTGTCCAAACAAATAATGAATTGGTCAGACCGCTGTCACCATGGATACTGGAGGTGTAGCAAACACCCAATGGTGTTCGGTTACATGTAGCAAGTGCCAGGACCTAGCTCGAGGGGCTGGATTATGAATGTGTGTGTGTAAGACTAAACAGATATTGTTTAATACGGCTAGGCTTCTCGACAGGTGACCGATAAATCTACTCGAGATGCCGCTGGTGTCATTGAGGTCATTGGGATAGTCTACTATAAAATGGGTGGCGCTTTCATGACGGGTGATTTGTTATGAGCTGTAGCAAATCACAAAAGGCTTCGAGCTAAAAAGACCGAGCTGTATTTTGTAACGCTAGAAAAGGGGGGAAAATACTATTTTTGGGAATTAATTTGTATCATCTTTATGGCTGCAAATACACCAGATATTAAATACACCAGATATTATTATTATCATCATCATTATTGTTATTATTATTAACATAATTATTATTATTATTATTATTACCATTATTATTATCACTTCCTATCACTTTTTGGAGAACGTGACTGGTATATTGGAAACATATGCATTTTGTAATTGCAAAAAACACAACAAAAAATAGAAAATAAACCAACACCTAATTGTAAATAGCTTTTCAGGCTAGACCATGTGAAAGTTAACCTTTTTGATTGCTTGGAACCATATAGTTTAAATTGGTCTATTTCTTCTTCTTCTATATTTTTTTTCTATTTCGGAATCATTAGGTGAGACATGGCAGAGGCAGGAAATGGGTCTCCTACTGCTGTTCCACAGAACTTCAGTGATGGGTATCGGTATCCTCCTGAAGTTTTATGCAACATCAATGCGACTAAGGCCAAAGACCACCCCACAGCGAGCAAAACCAGTTTGGTCAGTCAACCGGAAGCACACACCTGTGAGAAACCCTACATGTGTGGGGAGTGCGGGTATAGGACAGCTTACAACTCAAATTTATCCTGACATATGAGAACGCATACTGGTGACAGACCCTACAAGTGCGACCAGTGTGACTATTCTGCGTTACGAAAATCCAGTTTGGACCAACATCTAGCCAAACACACTGGTGGCAAACCCTACATGAGAACTCATACAGGCCAAAAACCCTACAAATGTGACCAGTGTGACTATTCTGCTGCACTTAAATACAACTTGGGCAGACATCTAGCTACACACACTGGTGACAAGCCCTACATATGTGGGGAATGCGGGTACAGGACAGTTCAAAAGTCTCACTTATCCGTACATATGAGAATTCATACCGGTGAAAAACCCTACAAATGTGACCAGTGTAACTATTCTGCATCAAAGAAAAGTCATTTGGATGATCATCTAGCCAAACACACCGGTGACAAACCCTGCATGTGTGGGGAGTGTGGGTTCAGGACAGATCGGATGTCTGCCTTATCCCGGCATATGAGAAGACACACAGGTGAAAAACCCTACAAGTGCGACCAGTGTGACTATTCTGCTTCGGCCTTCGCGAAAATCCACTCTGGACCAACATTTAGCCACACATACCGATGATAAACCCTACATGTGTTGGAAATGTGCGTACAGGACAGCTCGGAAGTTTGACCTGGTGAGACATATGAGAACTCATACCGGTAAACAAGACTAAACAAATCTCACCAGTGTGACTATTCTGCTGCACATGAATCTACATTAATAACTTATCCCGTAGTATGAAAACTCGCACATGATATAAAAACTACAAATGTGACTAGTGTGACCATTCTGCAGCAAAGAAATGTAATTTTGACTGACAACACACACACTAAGACGCACTCCACATGGCGGTCTACCTAATTATAAACGCTTCAAACGACATCTAAAAGCCTAAAACCGCTCTAATATGCAATGAACATGAAGAAACAACATTGTGTGATGCTCTGGCTTATACACTTATTGATTTAGAAAACGCAGCAAGTTCCCAGTATTAAGCAGTATTTTATGTTAATTCGCCGGTTTCAAGATCGAAGTAATGTTTGTCCGGCCATGTGGGATCGCCTGTATTAGGAGTCTGCATGGGGAAGTTCTTGGGCGAGTGCATATGGCGGGAACACCGGACTGTTTGACTAAGTTGAGGCCTTGTCTTGTGAAGTGAGCCTCTGTGACATAAAATTTATTTATTTATTATATAATTAATTTTAAAAAAAAGCTGTTTCAGTGAATATTATCAGTCAATATCATGGATGATATGTAATCATGCAAGAACATAACAGTGAAAATAGGGGAGTTTACTAAAAGTACAATTTCCACTCTATTGTCTCTTATATTAAGTAGTTGGTTTACAATATTGTATCACAGAAGTAGTTCATTGTATTTTGCTACTGCAGTGGTGATTTCATCCTGCAGCAGCAACCAGTCTTTATTTTAATCTCTCCACTTTATTCACTTCATCTCGAGCTTCTTTAGCTTTTTTACCGTAGGTTCTTTTCTGACCGCAACGATCCTAGTCCTCTATCCGTTACAGGTAAGTTTCATTTTATGGACATAGAGTCCATCCTAAATCACCACAAGTGTTTTGAGACAGTATTTGTAAGAATTGTTAATTGTTTCGAATAAGAGCATATCTAAGCCATCAAAGTTAAAATGCTTTTCAAAAAGTTTGATATGGAAATTTGAATTTATCTGAATTCCTTTGAATCTCATTATTCGCAATAGATTTCAAACAGTGCGTGAATCAGTCACTAAAAGAAATATTTGTAAACTTTGAAATTAGAATTAGTAGAATTAGTTCATTGCACCGATAAAAGTGTCTTCTCTTTTTTTACATTTCACTGTTGGGCACTGATGGGTCCTTTGCGGTTGGCCATTGATGCATATGCATAACACCCAAACATACTTTGCAAGGTTGTGTTGAAAATGGCTTGCTTCCCAGCCCAGAGACCCATTTGCAAACTGATAAAAACATTGTAAAAAGTAGAAAATATTTGTGAAATGCTGTTGCCATCATTTATTCATTTAGCTTTTTTTAAAAATCCCAGAACGAGCAGAGTGAATTTCTCGTATTGCACACCGCATTGCTTAATGCGCCAGGTTTGTACTATTTAGTGTAAAAGCTAGCGCTGCATATCCGGACACATTCATTTGTCCGCACCACTCACAACAGGGTGGGCCATGACTCTTGTCGATTATTGTGCTGTACTAATACTAGTAATATTAGCAGTAGAGTAATTTATTTCTCTAAAAAGACAACCAAAATGTGGCCCTAGTACCGAATTATCAAGTTTGTTTACATCATAAAGAGACACATTATAACGGGACACATTGCACGATCACTCACCAATACAAGGCACACAATGTCTAAACTGTCATTACGTTAACTGATTGTTTCCATGCTATGTAAAAACACGATAAGAATGAAGGAAGAAACGGAGAGAAAGAAAAATGCATAAAGGGCAGCTCCTCTGAAGTATAGGCGGAACACGCTACACACTGAATGTATATAAGCAGGCATTGAATTGACCTTTCACCCCATAGTGCCAGTCACCTTTCATCACTTGCTTTTCCAGATAGACGCTTGCAGGAGGATTGTGCCGAGGTAAAAATCATCACTGGAAGCAGGTAAGAACGTGATATACATACAAAATGACTGCATTATTATAAACTATAGGGGGTAGAGGTAATTTCTATGGTAATTGGGCTACATTAGACAGAAATGTAAGACTTTTCGGGGTGAGGAAAATGGGGGTAGGGAGGGGGGCATATTTACCTTGAAGTTCATGAAAACAAAGGAAACATATGGTTTTTGCTCCTTTTCTTCTACGTCCTCTTTTTCTTCTTAAAACAAATAATGAAATGGCAAGACCGGTGTCTTAATGGTTACTCGAGGTATAGCGGACACCCTGTGGTGTTCGGTTACATGTAGCAAGTATCAGGACAATTCGAGGGGCTGGATTATGAATTTTCTTGTGTAAGACTAAACAGACCGTTCAGTGTAAACGGATCGTTCAGTGTAATATAACCAGCTGCTGCTGCACCGCGTGCCCTGCGAAGCTTGTGTGTTACGCCGAAGGGCGGTTATACCGGCTATATAGATACAGATACAGACCAAGGTGGTACTATAAAATCACCCAGTAAATTCAGCTAACGTACACTACCAGGTTCAGTCTGCAACAGGCTCTCACACAGTGAACATGGGTGCTGGAGCAGGGCTAATACATACACTGTAGAGTTCAAGTAGTCGCAGCTAGATAAAGGGTTTTTGTTTGGTTGCACATAAAAAGTAAATTTGTAAGCTTTCTCTGAACAGAAATCATGTGAAGTAATAAGCACAGACCCACTAAGCCCAGCCTGGAACTTCGTGGAAGGGAAACATTGGGGCACTGAGAGATTATACCCTTGTTGCTGGTGGTGACTGTGCAAGTAATTCTAGTCTCTCACATTGCAAAGACGGTGCTACGATTACAAGTTCTATTTGTAGACACACAAACGCCAATAGAAAGCTCATAACTACTGGAAAATAAATACAAATTTGACAGGGACTAATATTTGTCAAAAGAAATGCTGTTATTCTCTGCAATGAGGATAACAGCTCTTATTTGAAAACAAGACACCAAATAGCTTCTGAAAAGCAAGACACCAAATAACAATGATGTTGACATTCAGTAACTCAGACAAAGGTAGAGAGCACGATTGTGCAGGAAAGAGTGTAGATGCACTTCTACACCGAATTCAAAGGAACAGGAAATCTGGCCAACATTTTGAATTTTCAAGGCTGGTCTGATCTTCCTTCAAACGTTATGTTGTAGAAAATATGGCATGGTGTCTTTAGCCTTGCAGCACGCTTATGTGTCATTTTGCTTTGTTTGACAGCATTTTTCTAACAAGTAGTGGAGAAAATTTTTCAAACATTTCTGACTGTTGATATGCTAATAACTTTCAACCTTATGTCGTAATACCATCCCTTTGTTCCTGGCAGCAGACACTGGCAGGTGGACTTCCCATGACTTCTAATTAGTTTATGTGGTCTAGAAGGTCAATTCAACTTTCAAAACTCCAGGCACAGTTCAGCAGGGAGCATCTATAGTCATTTATGGTTGTTGTGGACCCTGGGCACAGAAAAAGGGTCTACCCGTCAGGCGACCGATAAATCTACTCAAGATGCCGCTGGGGTCATTTAGGTCATTCGGAGAGTCTACTGAAAAATGGGTGCCGCTTTTATAATTAGAAGTAAAAACTTTGAGGAAGATGTCTGACAGACATCGAAACGTCAGCTAAGGTGAGAGTAACTGGTTGAGTAAAAGAAAACTCACATGTCCTGATATAATCGTGTAATTAAAAAACATACACCAAAAAAACAAAAAAAAACAACACCTAACCGTAAATACCTTATTAGGCTAGACCATGTGAATGTCAACATTATCTCTTTGCATGTAAACGTTATCTATCTAAATTAATTGGTCTATTTCCTCTCTTGTAATTTCTTATCCATTAGGTTCGACATGGCAGAACCAGGACATGGGTATCCTACCACTGTTTCCCAGAACTTCGGTGATGGGTCTCCTACTAGAGTTGTAGGCGACAGGGATGCAAGCAAAGGCAAAGAGCAGCCAACATCGAGCAAAACAAGTCCGGTCAGTCAACCGGAAGCAAGCATTGGTGGTAAGTTCTACATTTGTGAGGAATGTGGATACAGGACAGCTAAGAAGTCTCATTTAGCCGATCATATGAAAACTCATACTGGTGAAAAGCCCTACAAGTGTGAGCAGTGTGACTATTCTGCTGCACAAAAATCCACCTTGAACCGACATCTAGCCAGACACACTGGTGACAAACCCTACATATGTGGGGAGTGTGGGTACAGGACAGCGCGAAAGTCTGACTTATCCATACATATGAGAACCCATACTGGAGAAAAACCATTCAAATGTAACCAGTGTGACTATTCTGCAACAGTGCAATCCACTTTGGACAAACATCTAGCAAAGCACACTGGTGTGAAACCCTACATGTGTGGGGAGTGTGGGTACAGGACAGCTCGGAAATCTGATTTATCCGTACACATGAGAACCCACACCGGTGAAAAACCCTACAAGTGTGACCAGTGTGACTATTCTGCTGCTCACAAAAAAAGTTTGGACCAACATCTAACCAAACACACTGGTAATAAGCCCTACATGTGTGGGGAGTGTGGGTACAGGGCAGCTCAGATGTCTCATTTATCCCAACATATGAGAACTCATACCGGGGAAAAACCCTACAAGTGTGACCGGTGTGATTATTCTGCAGTAAAGAAATCCCACTTGGATTACCATCTAGCCAAACACACTGGTGACAAGCCCTACATGTGTGGGGAGTGTGGCTACAGGGCAGCTGTGAAGTCTAATTTATCCAAACATATGAGGACTCATACAGGTGACAAACCCTACAAGTGTGACCAGTGTTACTATTCTGCTGCAAGCAAATGCCATTTGGACCAACATCTAGCAAAGCACACTGGTGATAAGCCCTACATGTGTGGGGAGTGTGGGTACAGGACAGCTCGGAAGTCCGATTTATCCACACATATGATGACTCACGCGGACGACAAACCCTACAAGTGTGACTAGTGTGGCTTTTGTGCAGCAACGAAACGCCAATTGCCATCAAGCCAAACATACTGGTGATAAACCCTTCATGTATAGGGAGTGTGGGTACAGGACAGCTCAAATGTCTACCTTATCCCAACATCGGAGAACCCATACAGGTTACAAACCCTACAAGTGTGACCAGCGTGACTATTTTGCTGCACATAAGTCCAATTAGAACCAACATTTACGATCTAGCCATTCACACTGGTGATGAGAAGCCCTACATGTGTGTGGAGTTTGGGTACAGGACAACTCTAAAGTCTGCCTTATTCCAACACATAAGAACTCACACTGGTGAAAACCCCTACAAATGTGTGCAATGTGGCTATTCTGTGGCACCGAAATCTACATTGGACAACCATTGTAAAATACACCGGTGAAGAACACTACACGTGTGAGGAATGTGATTCCGGGACATCTAAGAAGACTCCTTTATCCTAACTGATAGCGTACAAGTTTTTCTGTCATGTAGCTGTAGTAAGAACGCCTACAACAGAAGACATCTACTCGTGGCAAATATGTTATGTTGTATATGCATTATGCGGCATGCATGTAAGAAGAACATTTAACGTCACTGTGACCTATTCCAATATTTGAGAATAAACCATCTCACAGTTACGAGTGTGCATATGCTGTAGTGATGAATGAATGAATGAATAGATGAATGAATGAATGAATGAATGGTTTTATTCGATCAATGTGATCCATGAAAAAGTATATGGCAGCCACAGGCTGAATTGCATACTTTTACGATTAAAATCATTGGCTTAGGCAGATACAGCTCGAAAATACAGCGGGATTATAACTCGAAGTTGGGGGGGTTGACATCATCTTTATTGACATATAAACGCAGCACATTTAAAATCAACATACAAGATGAGTTTAAAACACGAAGAAACCTAGGCCGACCCCTTACTCAGAATAATAACAATTCTGGAGGGCGCAAGGTAAAACATCAGGTGTGCATCCGACTTTTTGATACATATAGCATTGCACAACGTTACATAGCAATCTTAGAGAATATTGCACTTAAACAAGATATATTGCACTTAAACAGGATATATTGCACTTAAACAGGATATATTGCACTTAAACAAGTTAAAAGTCATCTGGTAGAGAATAACCCAGATGGGGACTCCCACACAGGGGTGTTTCTCGCACAATATATTGCGTAGGACGAGCACAAAGCGCATTGACCTAGACGTCGCTTTAGCTTTGTGACCTCGGCGTCTTTATTGCGTACAGCTGCAGGGCATAGCGATCTCAGCTTTCTAGCATTATCACTATTGACCCACCCCCTACTGCCCACCTCTATAGTGACGACAGTTGAACTATAGTTACTATGTAGGTATATGTCTTCCTTCAAGTGTTCATACTTGGCCATTTTCCTGTCTACTGCTGCTTGGGTATTTTGTTCAAAAGGAACAGTCAATTCAACAAGAGTCAAGTTCTGCTGAGCTGAGTTTTGTATTGTAATGTCAGGTACGAGTGGTGTAGGTAGAATGTCCGGGGGTATTGTGATGTGCGTCCCTCCCTCATGGTGTTCAGGACTCAGATCACACCGTATGGTAACCGGCGGATCAGACAGGGAGTACCATCCTTGTAGTGTGGTAACCAGTTCCTTAAGCACACTGTTGTAAAGTTCCTTAAGCACACTGTTG
>NC_049988.1:3312-4383 GCF_000003815.2 Branchiostoma floridae | reverse complement strand
CATACTAAAACATATGAAACATTAACATTAAATTTGACGTTAATGCTTATGTGTTAGACATATATAGAGGAATCAGCAACAGTATAAAAGAGAGGAAACTTTTTTTTTCTGAAACAGGAATGCGACTGCTCAAGCCGGCTGACACCGACGCCATCTTCGACCAAATCAACGACCTCTTCCTGAACACGACCTTCAACCCGTTCAAGTTCGAGCGTGGATGGGCCAAGGTCATCTCCGGAGAGGAGGAAGGTGTTTTTGGCTGGATCACTGTCAACTTCCTCAAGGGCGTCTTCGAATCGAAAAGGTTAGTTGTGGACACGGCTCACTCACCAACATAAGAATTGTGGACAGGGATCTATAGATAACTTTGTGAATTGAGCGAAAAAGAGAAATCCTTTCAGGGGCATTTGACTCTAAAAGCAGAAATATGTAGCCAAAAAACATTTGTGTAACAAGAAATTGAAGACCAACTTTGGACCCGGGCCGAGCCAACTTTCCATCCTGCTAGGCTCGGGTTACACCATCTTCTGCTTCACATCCTGTCACTCTACGGACACACACCAAAACAAACAAAAGTACATCAAATCGGAACACATCCTGAGTTGAACCATCCAACAAGGCGTGTTCGGCTGGATCACTGTCAACTTCTTGAAGGGCGTCTTCGACTCGAAAAGGTCAGTTTTTTTGGCGACGCCTCAGGGACTAGCCTAATGGTATAGTGTGTGTACCATTAGGATGGCCAATAATCCCCAAAATTGTACAGGCATGTCTGGATTTTTTTAAATTTTGTTTGCTTTCGGACAGACAAGAACAATGTGGCACTGCACTCAACGTATTTTAACAGTGCCACACACAAAGTACAGACAGTAGGTAAAAGTAGTCTTTTGCGGCTCTCCGACCGAAGTCAGGTACCCATCTTTACATCTAAGTGATGTGAGAAAGGTCGTGTAAAGACTTAAGTGCCTTTCCCAAGGGCACAACGACGGGGGCATGGCGGGTATCGAACTGGAGGCATGTAGGCCCCGAGCCCAACACATTATAGCTACCAGTTACGCAACATATGGCACTATA
>NC_049988.1:2524-3186 GCF_000003815.2 Branchiostoma floridae | reverse complement strand
CTGGACATGGGTGGGGCGTCACCCAGATCACCTTCCTCCCAACCGGACAGTTCTACGCTAACCTGTTCCCGCTGTACATCGCGGGAAGACGGTATGACCTCTACACCAACAGCTTCCTCAAGTTCGGACTGGACCAGTACAGGCTGCAGATGTACCAACATCTCTACCGGCAGACCGCTGACAAAAACGGTACAGGATCAAAACTAATCTCCAAGCAGATCGTATGGTGCCATAAGATAGTATCAAAGCTGGCAAAGGAGTATAGCCGGCCAAAGGGAGTCAAACGGGCACCGGTATTACCAAAATATAAACACACTCCTAGGCCGGCTTCACTCGGTACTCATCTGACAGCTTTTGATACTATCTTCCTTATGCTACCGTAGGATCTGCTTGGAGATAAGGTCAAAACTAGCTTTCAATATTGTAAATAGTCGTATCTAATATTTACACCTTCGCCAGGAAGGTTATATTTTGGGCAGCGTTTGCAGAAGAGCAGCATAACTCGAGATTGCCTGAATGGATTGTATTGATATTCAGTATGTGGGTAGGACTTGATAAGACCTGGAGAGAAATTAGATTTTTGGCACCCTAGCGGCTTGCTACTGTAGTGCAGCGGAACTTCCAGGTTTGATTCTGGACATGCTATGAGTGGTAGACAGCTC
>NC_049988.1:0-2325 GCF_000003815.2 Branchiostoma floridae | reverse complement strand
CTGTTGACATGGGAGGCAATAAGATGGCAAAGATAAAGGGTAAGTTCTGTCAGAATATCTATTTGTGTGTTTATACGTGTTTTTTTAAGGTATCTCGGTTGGCTAAATTGGCATTTTGACCTTCCACTGTTTTCTTATTAATGAATTAAGAAAGAATGGAGCCGTAGCGAATGTTGATAGATGGGCATTAAAGAATTCTAAATCTGATTTTTTTGGGCCAAATTGATGACGTCATCATTTTTATAGCCTCTGATATTATTTTTTTCTATGACAAAATACAGCACTTTGGTATATACCACTGTAATGAAACTTCGTTTTTCGTTGCATAATGATGACAGCTACAAACGTAGTGTTGCGCAAATTGATATCTACTAATGATCTGTAGTAATTAGAAAATGTTTGTTTTCATATAATTAAAAAAAATTAATTCTTGATAACTACAGATCGTTAGTAGATATCAGTTTGCGCAACACTACGTTTGTAGTCTCGGTGCAATGCTTGATATCATTTAGGTAACGACGTTGCTCTTTAGGTACCGCAAACCCTACTCGCTGTGCCCTACTCGACAGTGCCGAGGGCTGGTAAGACAGCTGCTGGGGCTGAACGACACGTGTTACACCGATGCGAGCCGTGCTTTGCACAGCTCAATACTTCAATACTTCTTAATATATATCATTAAGGAAATGATTTTTCTTTACAGGTACCGGTAACCCTACACGACAGTGCCGAGGGTTGGTGAGACAGCTGCTGGGGCTGAACGACACGTGTTACACGGAGCCGTGCAGCATCGTGGGGGAGTACCAGCCGCCTGTGGGGGACACCGTGTTCTACGCTACGGCAGCCTACTACTACGTCTCTCAAGTAGGCGGGGGCATCGGTGCGGTTCCTAAAAACGGTACGCGTTTAAAGGAGTCCCACTAGTCTCGCGTACATCAAAAAGCAATCGGTATTGTGCTAAACTCCCCAAGTACTCTTAATGCGAGTTTTATAATAGAATGTAGATTGCATAGAGAAGAGAGAAATGAACTGTATAGGATTGTACAAAACCTCTTTTTCTATTTAATACGCTTACGTTCTGTAGAATACATTATATTTCTAATGAAACTAGACAAACCATCGACCATAAAAGAGATTTGTTCTTTTATCTCCACCATAACTGATAAGCGAGGAGACGTTGAATTTATCTAACGATTTATTTTGTATCTAACTGCATTTCTTCAACATGTTTTGTTGTGACCTATTCTTAGCCCGGTGTGGCAAAAAATGTGCAATAAAGGTCTTCAATTCTTGATCCCTCAGGTGGGTTCACGAGCGTAAACAACATCCAAGCCAAGACCGACGACTACTGCGCACTGTCCTACGCGCAGTCCATCAATCAAACAGGGGAGTACGGTTACACCAGGTGCGCCGCTGGGCACTACCTCGCAGCGTTGCTAGGCGACGGATACAAGACTGACGTAAGCGCAGCTGATAAAGTCTACATCACTGAGGAAATCAACGGTGTGGAGATTGGTAAGAAACACTTTTAAAATGTCGATTTCCTGTCTCTATATCTATCTGACTATATACTTATTTATCCCTTAAGAGCTCTACACATCAATCAAACTTGACGATCAAGTGTACTAGTATACTAGGAATACGACTGTTACTTTTACCCTGAGATTTGCTATGTCTGTCTGTCTGTCTGTCTGTTCAGTTCAGTTTATTTATTTAGCCAGGAAAGTATATCGCCTACTGGCGTTTTTCAATGTCTCCCTCTCTCTGTATTCGATTCCTAAAGGTGGGGTCACACATGCGTATATATCTAAGTCCGTATGAGGCGCGCATGGGAGTATTTGCCTCCACAAGGCTCCACAGGTCGTTGTAAAAATAATAGAAATTGGACAAACGTAAACAGGTAACATGTCGGACGAGTTAGCTAGGTCGCTAACCATACTTCTCGGTCAGCTAACTCATCTGGCATGTTATGCATCTAAATTGTCCAATTTGTACTATTTTTCCCGCGCCATGTGGAGCCTGGTAGAGGCTAAGAGCTTCATACGCACTTCAAACGGACTTGAATACATACGCATGTGTGACCCCACCCTAATACGCAGCATGGCACATACACCCTCAATGCTATTAACTTGTGGCTGGAAGTACCTTAAAGCATCGATGAAGGTTATACATCAGTAAGATACGCCAAATAGCAAAATTGCTCAAGCATCTGGAGAAGGTTCATAGTTACGGTATAAAACTTGTTCTTCAACAAGATCTCCTCAGTATCACTGACGAAATGTAGCGAGTGCTGCATGAAATGTCCGACCGTTTCTAAATACATATCTA
>NC_049987.1:25431196-25441410 GCF_000003815.2 Branchiostoma floridae | reverse complement strand
GCACAGTTCGCCACGATGTGTTTACTCCTGCACTCCAGATAGCATGCAGGTAAGGTGTAGGTGTCGTAATACTCCAGCTGTCGGTCCTCGCAGACCCCCCACGGTGGCACGTGGTTCTCGTACTGAGGTGGAGGAAAGGAAACGGTGTATACAAATTTAGCCCCGCTACTTCACAGATAACTGCCGACGTATCCCGAACTTTGTCGACAGCGGTTGTCGGAAGTTGTCGGAAGCGTGAAGTTTTCGGAAATTACGTGTGACGTAGACTGATCCTTACTTTGTACATTTCACACATTTCTGGAAAACGGCGAAAGGGTAAGAAATGAACTTGCGTAGGTCATTTTGAACGGATTAACATCGGACTTTATCTGTTTGAAATAAGTATTTTGTGATCGCTTTCATCTGTCCACGCGATGACTCGAACGCCTGGATGGATAAGTATATTTGATATGTGGTTAGATCAAAGTAATCAAAGTGCCTTATGGTATTGCAGTGGAATTTCCCGTTTTGACACAAACACACACAGTGTTTCTTACAGTCAACAAGAAACTGGTCATTCCTGTTTAGATAATATTCAAGCTAGTGGCGTCATATGTGGCGTAACTGGTAGAGCATTCGGCTCGGAATCTAGAGGTCCCGAGTTCGATACCTGCCGTGCCCCCGACGCTGTGCCCTTGGGAAAGGCACTGTACACAACCTTCCTCACTTCACCCAGGTGCAAAAATGGGTACCTGACTTCCGTCGGGGAGGTAAAAGAAAAAAAGACTACTTTCACCTTCTGTCTGTACTGTGTATATGTTACTATAACTTGAGTGCAGTGTGGCATTGCCGTCGCCTGTCCAAAGGGAAAATAGAATATAGAAAAAAAGGTAGAGTACCTACCAGTGTCCGTTTGATGGCGATGAAGGCGTGGTTGCCCGGTGCGAGGGCGATGCCCTGGGTGTCCATGATAGCGGGCTCTCTCGGGTCGTGCACTAGGAGCTTCAGTCCGATCTCAGAAACACCGCCAGTGAAATAGTTTTCCGTGTAGTCATCCTATGGGAAGAAATCGCTTCCATTGATCCACAATCTTTATCAGTCACAGTGTTAGATAAAAGGGTCAAATGTCGACCTTTTCGGGATCTTTTGTTTCGCTTGTATTCAATACCTGGTAAACCGCCTTATACCCTTGTATCGTAACACACCAGGTTTATTTTGTAGAGTAAAATTGTATATCCGGGAAGTTTTATTTGATTCATCCACACTCGTTAATCTTTCCAATAAGTGTGGTTCCTTTTACGTACTCGAGGTGCAGCTGTCCTCAAACATGGGACTTCCGCTTAGCACTCTATCAGAGTGAGGTAATTGTTGTTATGAAATCATTTAAACCTGACTGATGTGAGGAATGGAAAGTGCCCTTCCGAAGAGCACATTGTTAGCGTGACATGTCAGGGGATTGGAATACAGGACCTTTGGAGTGCACATCCTTCCATCTAGAATTGGTGATTCTTCACAAATAACCCGGACTCCAGGAAGAATAGTAACATATCAGTCGCTAATGGAGATCTGTATAACCAAACCAAACCAAACCCTACCATTACACCACGTCGATACCATGGTGCACACTTGAAGTTGTTTTAAACAACATGCATGTCATTTAAAAAAGAGAACAAAAATAAAAATAAAACTATGAAATGAATTTTTCTCACCACTATGATGTCGAGAAAAGCCATGAAGCCGTTGCCGGATCCTTCCATAGTCTGTTTCAGTGGGTTGTTCTCGTCGGCGTTGAAAGTGTAGCAGTTCCCGAAGTAGTTGAATGAATGGGTGAAGTTCTGTGGTTAAGAGCATTGTCAAGTAAATGGTTACTTATAGAACATGGCGAACACGACAGATCTAAAAAAAAACAAGTGAAGTCATCGGTTGACTTCACAATTTTTTTTTTGAATCTGTGAACTTTAATACCTCCATAATAAAAAGAATAGAAATACGTTTCGGTGTGTCTGTGTGTCTTAAACTTATAGCAGACAGAGCATTATCTAGAAGATGTACCAATTGTGCAAAAATTGTCTAATTTGCATAATCAATACAAAATTGCAATTAATTGGGACTATTGGAATCACATTCTTCTAACATGTTTAAGTGTGTACACAATGAATAGATTATGCAAATGAATACATCTACATAATTTAGGATGGAATTTACACGTGGAGTTTGGCAAAACGAAAGGACTATTACAACTGCAATGTAAATACAGTAATCCTTTGTTATTTTCGCTTGATGCTGCTGATCATACGTTTAAAAGCCACAACATATGGCCGATTATATAGTCAACATGCACAAGCGCCACCTTTCGACTCACCATGGCTGTACAGAAGATGCCTTTCCAGAAGCAAAGTTTTAAGCGAAGTGGTGAAACTTCGAACCCCTTTTCCCTCACGATGTCCTCTATCTTCATGTTCTGTTTCGTTGAACAATGTAAACAAAGCATAACAATGAAATAAATATGGTATTATGTAAGGAATAGAAGCATCTTCAAACTATCAAGCTATAAAATACAACATTCGAATTGGCTGAAAGAGACAAATAGTGATGGAAATGATACACTGTATCCGCGGATATGTCAAACAAGTTGGTTATTACTGAAGAGCTTTAATACAACGTTTTCGCAAAATTACATGTGTATATGGTATATTCTGGCGCCTTTTTAATTTCATTTGTGCACGAGGTAGGTTAAAAAAACTGTCAAAACGTGATTTGAAAGAGGAAATGTGTTAAAGGCTATTGAGTATTCCTGGCTTGTCGGACAATACTTTGCTGTTTTGGAGCTCTGTAAGGACTATAGATTGACCAACCTTTATACATGTACCTTTGACCGGCCCGGTGAGCCCAAACTGTCCTGCTAACCACTATAACATTGTTGTGGACCTTGTCGTGACGTACCTCAATGTTTAAAGTTGAGTTGACAGTTTCGTCAGGCGGTACACCGCTGGCCAGGATTGTGGACACGTTCAGCTGAACCCCGTTCAACAACATTGACAGGTAGTACCAGTCCGCCACTTTCAGTTTACTGGCATCAAATCTGTAAACATCCAAAGAAAGATAAAAAGAGAAAGATTAGATGAATAAAACTGAATGCATACAGACACGCACGATCGCACATACACAGACACACACAAAAGCACACACAGACGTGATCATACACAAACAAATACAAAATAAAACCGCACACATAAGCAAACTAGAGTTCCACGAACACATACCTTTGCCAAATAAACCAGGTTTGTTATGTAGAATGATGTCTGTAGACAAATGCGTTATTCATTTCATTTTCTTCATAATTATATGCTTGGAGTTGGTTTATAAAATTTCGGCATTGATTATGCAAATTAGATCCCAAGTTACAATTAATTGATATCAAATTGTATCAAGCATAACTTAAGCTATCAGCATACCAAAAATCATGATGATCCTTTGATCCATTCTTGACTTATTCTCTTTCAAAGTCTTTAAATACACCTCTTACTCTCTTCCCTCTTTCTCAGTTACATATGGGACAACTTTGATGAAAGTACTATAATGGAATGCAGTGGATTTATAAACTTTTCCTCATCAATTATGCAAATTAGCTGTTAATTTGCATAATAAGTATCACATTATATAAGTCTTCACTTAGGCTATCTACATGCCAAAAATCATGACGATCCGTCAACACGTTCACATTTTCTCATTAATTATGCAAATGAGATCATCATTTGCATGATAAATATGTATTGACATTTCTCTCTTTCTCGGCTACATATGTGACAAGTTTTAAAGTCCTATCATGGAACGTAGTGAATTTATAAAATATCCTCATTAATTATGCAAATTAGCTGTTGATTTGCATAATTGGTATCTCATTATGTTTGTCTTCACTTACGCTACCTACATACCAAAAAACATGAAGATCCGTCAACATCTTCATATTTTCTCATTAATTATGCAAATGAGGCCATCATTTGCATAATTGATATCTATCGACATTTCTCTCCTTCCCAACTACATATGTGACAAGTTTGAAAGTCCTATCATGGAATGCAGTGGATTTATAAATTTTCCTCATTAATTATGCAAATTAGCTGTTGATTTGCATAATTAGTATACCATTATGTAAGTCATCACTCATTCTATCTACATACCAAAAATCATGACGATCCGTCAACACGTTGTAGAGTTATTCTCGTCCAAAGTTTGAAAGGAAACCGGCGCCTGCAGTTCCAAAAAAGCCGCTAGGGGGCCCAAACTCACAGCACTTACTCTCTGCCTCGAGGGCTATCTACCAATCATGATCACAACATGTCCAGAACAGGAGATATCAAAAATTGAGGTTCTGCTGCAGTACCTTAGCAAGCCGCTAGGGGGCCCATTATCGAACTTGACCTTCGTTTTCCCGACCCCTACCCACCTACCAAATATTATCGGGATTCATCCAAGACTTCTTGAGTTATGCTGTTAACACACAGACACACACACACAGACACACACACACACACCACCAAACCGAAAACATAACCTGAGCCATTCTGGCAAAGGTAAATACACACACACACACACACACACACACGCACACACACACACACACACACGTACACACACGTACACACACACGCATACACATACGCACACACACACGCACATACACTCACACACACACACAGACACACACACACAAACACAAACACACACACACAAACACAAACACACACACTCACACTCACACACACACAAACACATACACGCATACACACACACGCACACACACACACATACACATAAACACACACACACAAAAACACACACACACAAACACACACACACAAACACACAAACACTTACATAGATTCATTATTCAGACTCTATTTCTGCATACATTATACGATTAAACTAATATATTACGTACTTGTTCATGTTGCAGATTGTGACGGCCGGAAATGGTAAGTCGCCAGCCGTGAACTCCAGACGGGTGTCAGTGATGGTGTCGTAGGTGAAGTATGAGTAAATCCTGGGGGGCGGAGGCAAAGTTCATATACGATAGCAAGACTATATCAGACAACAGATGATAAATTATAAGTATAAGTATAAATTCAATCTTCGCTCATCCTCAGGCTATTTCAAACTCTAGAACTCAAATGCCCCTGCAGTTCCAAAGACAGCGAATAGGGACCAGACTTTTTCCCACGTCTTCCAGACCACATGACTTATCATTGATGTCCAAAGCTTGGTCAGAACACGAGATCTTTTCGGCAAAAGTCCCGCTGCAATACCAAAACAAGCCGATAGGGGACCGACATTTCTCCGGGTTTTGGCAAAACCTAACAGCAAATACCAAATATCTATAGTTCCAGATATGATTTCGCGGGTAATGCTCTACACAAACAGACAAGCTTACACACAAACCCGAAAACATTTACCTCCTTGTCGAATGTAATAAACAAAGTCAGAATCTGAAGTTAGGTAACTATTAATACTTACATAGAACCGAACATATATCCGAACCCGGCGTAAGAGGCGAGAATGACGAATATCCACCACGCACGAAAATATTTGCTTGGAGCGATGAAAATCTGAGGAAATGAATAACAAAAACACAGTGTGACTACAAAATGTAGTAGGTCATTTTCCAATTGCGTTTGAGAAAAAACGCGGAAATATTTAGGCCGAAAAAATCGTCAACGTTTGGTCAAAGTGAGACTTTTGTGAATCTGGAGTAAGCGAATGCTAACATGAATTCAATATCTAGGCCTGATTGATTGTTGATATTACATTAGTATCGTCATAGTACAGTGGAAGCCGCTTAATTGCACACCTTATTTGCCAGTGTATTCCGTGCAGTTATCCAGGTGGAGCAATAATGGTTTGGGATTTGAGGATTACGTGCAATAAACAGAAGTGTGCGGTAATCCGTTGTGCAATTAACTGGCTTTTACTGTATATGGACATTAGCAAGTCAGCGATGACAAAAATGGACGGATAATAGCACCTATTTTGAACATGGTGTAAAACGGCCTTTTCAATACTCGGTGTGGGTGCCCTTCCATTCACAACAACATTTTGCAATCAAGTGTAGAAAGACCCTCATTTCCAGCACTAAACAGACGTATTAGAGTAGGGACAGCTACCCTGTTGAGTCCGTGTAGAGTTGTGTTACCGGCGAACTCTTTCTCCGGGGACTCTTTCTCGTCTTCGGGCGGCATGGCGGAAGGTTACATCGATCTGAAACAACAACTGTGGTGTAGTAGAGTAGAACTACAGTAAACATTAAGAGTCAACAACTGTTGCGGCACAGACAAAAATTAAACAAAACGAACCTAGGGCAAGCGCAAATCACGGATGTTAAATAAATTTGACAGATCTCAAACGACAGAAATGAGGTTGCCTCAAATATAAAATATATTATCCACATTTGCCATACTGGCAGAAACTGTTAAAGTAGTTGCTTTAAAAAGTATTATTACGACCGTTTTTGTTGTTGTTTACTCTTTGTCCAGATTCAGACATTTTGTTGTCTCCTTATGAAATTAACGACCAAAAATAAGAAACAGACAGTCATCGTCGTGACTACCATGGCGCAAGGTGCAGCATAGAGGGTTCACAATTTGTATTACCATGCTTTATTATATGTTTACGTTGATTACAATATAGAGTTGTTTTTCTTGGCAATATTTAATACTTATCTTGATAAAAACATTCTTTTGGGTGTTCAATAATGCATTCACATACCTTCTACTTACTATGTTTTGCTGCCCGGCCCGGCAGTAAACCAGTAACTTCACCCAAGGCCTGTATACGGAGTTAACTCTTGTCTAAAACTTTGTCGTTCAAGTACCTTTGTCGAGTCCACAGCTGGAACTATGAAGCTGTCCCGAAGCTATTTCCTTGTATAACTTAATGTACTCTGTAGATCACTGAGACCTGACGTGCAAGTGTTGCTGTGAAAAAAGGTATGATCAATGTCGTTTAACACAAGAAAAAAAGGCACTGTATGTTCGCCCTTTCCTGACGCAGTTGTTAGCTTGTCATGTTGTCAGCTATATACACAGCTATACGACGGCCTACAGAACGCATAAGTGATGACGCCATCATTGTGTGGGAACTACAGATTCATTAACGTTAGTTCATCTTTATCCGCTGGATAACCCATATCCGTTGTAGATGAAAACAGACAGGGTATTCAAAGACATCAGATCGACGGACGGTGAGTTCAAACTGTAATGTTTTGACCACGTTGCAATTTGAAACCAACGTCTATCTTTCGACTTGGTATCCCTAAATCCCCCGTTTCTGAGGAAACGGACATAGCTTACCCCGCGGATAAAGGTAAACTTGCATTATATAGCTTCTCGTAATCAATCGTAAGTTTTTGGAATCCCCAAGAGGCAATTAACAGTCTAGGGCCTAAGTAGAACATTCCAGAAGTGGATATTTACCGGTGTCACAGCGATCTCACCCCCGAGGGGCGAGATCACTAGCGAGACTCAACCATATGCAAGTATGGGAATACAGCGGACCCAAACCTCCTTGTCCGAAACAACTTTAATTGTCTTATCAAGAAGTAATTACGTTAATATTAATACTATGGATGGCGTTATCGTGTAGTTATATCATTCTAAAACTGCATTTTGTGATTCATACCAACCAACTTCTAAAATGTTATGTAAACCCGTTTTTTTGGGGGGGGGGGGCGAAATCGCTAAAGGGGGGCGAGATAGGGGGCGAGATAGGGGGCGAGATAGGGGGCAAGATCACTAGCCGGGGAGGGCGAGATCGCTGACAATTTTGCTGGGAGGGGTAGATCACTGTGACAGCGGCCTGTTCTGATAAAAACAAGACATACATGTAATATGTAGTCCGATAAAAAATGTAACGGATGGGAAGCGATGTACAAGGGTGGATGTAGAGTTCCACTTTAACCTTCAGCCTGCTAAGGTAGCTTTTTGGTACCAATTTTATACCGGTTATAGGGGATAGGAAGCATGGAGACGGTTAAACACTGAGATTGAGAATACTTTGTGGGGAACGTTCCAGAACGTGTGTGGTCATTAGCTTTGTCAGCCAACCACAAAAGAACAAATAAAAGTAGCAGGTGCAGCCCGGCCAAGACTAAACAGTTTGTCATCTTGTCCACTGAAGTTTCAGATGTAGACTGACCTACATGACGCAAGACGTACAATGTTTGAAGTCGCCATGTTTTCTATGGGGCCACCAAAAGAACTCAAGGGTACAGAAATGTCATTTTTTTACATGGTGACGCAAAGGGTAGCTCACGCGTGTTCACGTCAGGATCTGGGCTCTCGCGAGAGTAGCCATTACAACTGGAATCAACTTTATTATAGTGCTATTTCTGTAGCTTGTTACCTAGATGTTTTGTTGTTTTACTGATTTTTTTTTGAAACAGCACACGAGATCATCAAAAAGTACCGTTGGGAACTTAAATGTGCTCTAAGTTCCGCTCAAAAACACTTGACCTCTGCAAATTAGCACCGCAATGTCTTACGACAGATTGGTGCGTTTCTGGTCACATGTACGCTCCTGTTCGGTTGATATGTGGGGATTCTCCATAGTTTTCGTACCAAGTGAAAAAATTAATACAGTTTAACAATGTAAAGCTGAAAATGTATTACGACACTGCTATTTTTCGCATAATATTCTATTTATGCAGACATACATTGTAAGTACATAAATATATACTAATAATTTGTTACAGTACAAATAAGTACGACGTTTTTGCCACACCAACTACTAAAAGCAATAATAGTAAATTGTAACAGTATGGAATACAGGACGTCTGTTTTGAATGTCACCACCTTGATGTCAGATCTAAAATCCCTTGCCAGAGGCCATCCAGAAGAAAAAGCTAGGGTCAGCAAGTTTTGCTAGGTTCGATCATGTAACAGAGAACACAGCATTTTTCCCTAGGCCATGACAGATCCCCTACAATAGTAACTGACATACAATTGGTCGAAAAAACAACAACACACATTTCTTCTGTATGTACAAATGGAAGGTCTGTGCGTACAGATTTTCACTAAATAAGACTGCGATCTACAAATAATTCTCAGTATTGTTTATGGACTGCATGGGATGTTTAAAACATTTCTTCAACATTTCTGCAGTATTCATTCCTTTAAGACGAATAGTGTGGACTTTTTCTTGACACTGACATATTTCGCTATCTTTATAGAACATGAATTCAAGTTTTCCGACGGCTGAGCAGACAGTCACGTGTCCCCCTACCCTGATGCTTATCCCTCTGACCCCATTTACCCTCTGACCTTTCCCCCATCTCCCATGTAGGTCATTCGTAGCTTCTCCTTCCTGAGTACGGTCATATTTTGTTGAGCTCCTGACTTGTCGAGTTTATATTATAATGGTGTCCTGTCCTCTGTTAGTCTACGTTGTTTGTACTAAGGACCTGTTTTGAGACCTCTTCTCCCGTACCGCAACCTCGTGCCTCTTATACGGTGTGGATTCTCTTGGATTACTTCGTGGACTCGCCTTGTAGTTCGATACGCTTCTGGGTTACCTTCAGTCAGAAACTGTCGCTCAGCCGTGAAGAGTACTGCCTTGGATCCGGATTCTCCACGCCGAGCTGTACCCCATGTACCCGACCGGAGCAGGATGGATATTTTGCTGGTTTTGCGCCTCCCTTCTGCTGTGACAACTGCGTGCTTCACCTCGGCAGCCCTGAGGATTCCTTGTCCTGAGCTGCGACCTCCCCGCCCGACCGGCTCAACTTGACCATCCCCGTGAGAAGTTTCCCCCAGGCAGGCTGGCCGAGAAGTGCTGCATCTCAGGTTTTCCCCTTATCCCGTCCCCCCTCCCTCGTACCTTGTATGCATGTACATGTCTGTTTTCTTGCAATCGTGTGTATTACTCGACTTTGACTTTTGGTCATAGAACTTTGATGCCCCGTTTTAATTTCCACAGGACGCTGACGCTAATTTTTTTTTATTATTATTATTATTATCTTGATGTATACGTATGATTCTTCTTTGCAGATACGAGCGCTTCATCTGGTTTTTTTTTTTTTTTTTTTTTTTTGTCTCGTGTGGTTACCCTACTAATGGCGGTATCTTTTGCCTTCTTATGTACGCAGCAGGTTTTGTTCATTGAGCTATTTCACACATTCCTTTCTTTATGAGAGATTTTCCAGCGACGAGACGTCCCTACAGTGACAACGCACATCCTCACCG
>NC_049987.1:25427128-25429616 GCF_000003815.2 Branchiostoma floridae | reverse complement strand
ACACTTGCACCGTGAGTTAATACTGTTGAGCGTCAGGCCTGTTCTCCCTCTGTCGTCCAGTCTCTACCCCCCTTCTTAACCCCTCTCCCTTCTTCTATCCTTTTTCGTCGTGACGGTGAGCTCACTACCCTAACGGTGTGTGTACTTGTCTGTGAAATAGTCGGAAAACGTAGTTCTCTTCGGAGCTTGCGAAGAAGAGAATTCAAGTTTTCCGACGGCTGAGCAGACAGTCACGTGTCCCCCTACCCTGATGCTTATCCCTCTGACCCCATTTACCCTCTGACCTTTCCCCCATCTCCCATGTAGGTCATTCGTAGCTTCTCCTTCCTGAGTACGGTCATATTTCCCACCCAACCCTACCCTCACATATCTGACTTCAAGACGCTCATGTTGTTAATTATACTGTATGGTCTGTTTCTGCTATAGCTTTTGAGCTCAGTTGTAACTTAACCTAGTCTCTAAGAAATCTTGAGAGAGATCAAACCCTTACGCTATTGTTTGTGCTCACAGAGTAACCGCTTGTGGGATTCAGAAGATGTGTGTGTGAAAGTTGAGCCCCTGTGTGGCGTATACTGGCCTCTTGTACGTTCTGTTATGAATTGAAGTTTAATATACAAGTATGCAACTTAGACCTACTGACATGAGTGTTGTTCCTCCCAGTGTTGTTCATGCTGTTGTGTAAGCGTCATTGTGGGATATCTCCCTCTTGGCTGATGTTTAAGTATCTGCGTACTTATTTATAGCCAATGTCGTTGATTTTGCAACATTGTTATGGCAATGTGTTGCCTTATGTTAACGATAAGCTTTCCGATGACTTACTGTAACTTCAGAGGTAGATGCAAGTCAGGATACGTTGAACATCCGCTGGACAGAGCCTCGGTTTTAACCGTCCAGTTCGATATTGACTATAACAATGTGGCAACCAGGATAAACGGTCGCCAGCTTGTAGCAAGACATGCTTGGAGTCGTAGATATGAGAACAACAATGTGTAAACAGAAGTTGTTAACACTGTTGTTAACACTGATAAACCGATGTGTATAACAGAAGTTGCCCTGTTGTTGAGACTGATGAGTCAATAAATGCCCGACCGTACTCGTGACGGTGAGCTCACTACCCGTGACGGTGAGCTCACTACCCTAACGGTGTGTGTACTTGTCTGTGAAATAGTCGGAAAACGTAGTTCTCTTCGGAGCTTGCGAAGAAGAGAATGTTCATTGGCCAAAGATTTCACACGTTCTAAAGTATTTGATCGGCCAAAATAACGGCGATTGCGACAGAAAATAGAACGACTTACCAAATCTCTTCTCTGAGTTTGCAAGGGTACCCATTTCTCTTAACCGGTTTGTCAACTCAATTAAGGCTTAAATGAAACAGGTCAATCTCTAAATCCTAACGAGGCAGGGCGCAATGCTTTTTCAGCTGAGACATTAATGCTCCTTTTTTAACGAAGTACACTGTGCCTCCCCTTACACTTCTCGATAAGTGTGCTCTGTTCACTAACGTCTAAAGACGATTGAAACTGTTGAACGTAAGATCTTACCTGGTCTGGTGAGACTACAAGGTGTAACGGATTAAGCGGAGTAACGCGTTTTGGTTATTTTTCAGATGATCTGAACCGTTCTGGGTGGTGACTTCACTAGAAAACTTTTCCCCTGCAGCATGCCTTTTTGCAAAGCTTGTGATCTTTGTTGGCGGATCAAGTCGAGCATTCGTCCGTGCAAGTCCGAGCCAACAGCCCGAGTCGTCTATTTACACTGTGTATTTGTTCGTTGTCTCCCGTGACGACAATGGTTATTTTGGCGACGCCCCCTTGACGGAGCCACACTTGATGGTGTTTGTGTTACTCTAAAATTAGTGAGGTAATCACACCCGGAAACATAATGATGTAAAACATTGTTGCGCCCTGTAGGTTGGTCTACACCTAACAACTTCAGCAGAAGATAAGTCTTGGTCCGGTAAACGCATGCTACTTTTGTTGACCCTATTTGTTCTTGTGTTATTGCTCGGCCAATACAAGGTATGGAGAGTTCCATGCACAGTATTTCCATCTTCCTGCTTCCTAAGCCCCACTACCATTTTTTGCAGGGGGTGATATGCTCGTCAACTTTTATAATTCCTGAAATTTTCATATCATTATGACGTAATATGACGTAGTTATGACGTCATTACTAGATTTTTTGGCTAAAACGGGGAATTTTCAATATTTCACACAAAAAGTTAACAATTAAGTTTTCTTATCAATATTTAAGAGTTATAAGACTTTTGTTGTCAGAAGCCGACGCAGCGACGTTTATGACGTCATCCTTTAGCTATCCGCCATCCTGGATCATCAGCCTTAGATGCCTTAAGATACTAATCTCCAAGCAGATTCTACGGTGCCATAAGATAGTATCAAAGCTGGCCAAGGAGTGTAGCCGGCTAAGGGAGTCAAACGGGCACCGGGAAGTTTGATTCTATACATTACGCACCATGGATCTGGTTGGAGAT
>NC_049987.1:25388657-25426984 GCF_000003815.2 Branchiostoma floridae | reverse complement strand
CCATCTTGGATATTGAACAATTACGTGATCACATTAGCATGATTTATGAATATTAGATTATAAATATCACACTAAGATATGATAGCTATTAAAGATATATAAAAATGAGTATAGTTTAGCAAAAAAAATCTTAAAATCCCATTGTTTAAGCCAAAATTAGTTATTTTTGTATGATATACCTTTCGGAAACCCGTTGCCACGGCAACACCAAACTTTTTGTCAACAATATTTTAGGAAAAGTCGCCAAGTTTGGTTGTTGTAGCCGTTTGGGAGCTATACGACGTCAAAGTTGGCGTAGGCACTTTTAGCCATTCGGAACTGGCCGCCAAACATTCATTTCTGGAATTGTGCCCTTAAAATTGTCCTTCACACAAGTGATGACGCCATCACTGAAACGTCTTACAGGCCGTGTTGTATATTTTTGTGTAGCTGACAACTTGAGAACTGCGCATGCGTCTGAAAGGGGTGAACATATAGTATAAAGTTAATTGTGCTGAACTTTACACGAAATTGACAGCACCCTTGTCACAGTCACCCGATCTCAGTGAAACACGTATACAGACCACGTAAAAACATACAAGGTAGCTTCAGGATAGCCTCATGGTTCCTATAGAAAAAGCGGCTTGAAGGACAGAGACGACAGTGACCAATATACGTTACTGGACCCAGCATCATTGTATGTAGAAGGTATTTGACGTGATAGAAAAGGCAAAAGGAATGTTTTTCTATCAGGGCAAAGTAAGTGTTTAAGTAACACAATATCATTTCTGTTAAAGCATTTACTCACAAAGTGGGACCTGGTAAGGTTTTGTCTACTTTGCATATTGTACTTTATATACGCTTTAGGTAGAAATGACGTCTTTCACCAGGTTGCTTGTAAGTTTTTAAGTTGACTTTACTTTTGTTTAGACTGAGCAAACAGTTTGACAACTATAAAGCAACACAGCGATGGTGTTATCCAGAAGGGGTCGAATGTCGGACAGCTCGGCACATGGACACTTCAGCCCACTGCCAATCAGGACATTTCAGCACCAAGCCGAGGTCACTTCGGCTCCAAGCCGAGGACACTTTGGCCCCGGGTCTAGTCCACGATAGTTATCTAACACGTAGCCCGAATTGACTAAATAACGTATAATTTTAGGACGTATAATTTTTTCTTGTACCTTGCTTATACAGTATTATGTAGTGTTCTCCTGTCTACTGTTTGCTATGTTTCAAGACTTATTTATTTATTTGTTTCAAGACTTAATTCTCATTATGTTTTATCGTTGCGTTTTACAGAGCTTTTCGATTAATTTGTATATTGCATAGCATGCCCACGCACATAAGAACTAGCGAGGCCGAAGTGTCCTCCGAGCCTGGGCCGAAATGTCCGGGCCGAAGTGTCTGGGACTTGGGCCGAAATGTCCGGGCCGAAGTGTCTATGTGCCGAACTGTCCTGATACAGAAGGGGTCGCATTACGTCAATGACGAAGATTAACATCGTCAAGTTCATAATATTGTTTGTATTTTGTCTGACATCTGCTCTATCATCGTGTGGATGCAAAAAGAGATGTTTATATTATTATTACATCGGCTATAAGTAGCAGCAAAAAGTAGTTTCCAGTCATTCTACCCGCTGATGATGGTGTCTGATAGACATCGAAACGTTGGAAGGAAGTACTCCCTGGCTGTGCCTAAAGAACCTTACTATATGAATAATTGCCAACCTGATGAAGTTAGTTACGGAACAAGATTTATAGTTGTTAAGTTTAAACCTTGTTTCAACACAAAAAGAACGAAACTAACCATACTGACGTCAGCTAATGAGACTAAATTGTATCTAATATTGTTAAGCTGGATGACTACATTGCATTTATGAACATTATCTCTCCTTTACAAAGTTTAGTTTAACATATTGCAAGAATGCTTTATTTCGCCAGATGGCGTTGATGTTCGGTCCTCAAAATCAGTCTTTGCGAGTCGTTTGCTGAATAAAGTACAGCTAACGCTCACTAGGCGGCGCGTCAGTACAAAGTAGGTGCAGAATAGCAGATTCACCATGGCTAGGGACGGTCCAAGGATCGGTTGCTTGTGTACTAGATAGAATCTGAATTGTGGTGTTCAGTTCTAGGAAAAACTTTTGCTGACAGTATGTGCGCTAATATATTGTTATGTTAATTAGAATGTATATGGTACCTGTGTTATAGTCGTTGACATGCATTGTACCATGTACAAAAGTCATGCAATGATGTTTTTCTATCTCAGCTCAGGCCACTGTGGCAGTGTCCTACTTTCTAGTAGACAGTCTACGCCCAGCGGGGAGGGGCCAGTTTAGCCCTGGACAGCGTATTTTGTGTTACACATACCAGGCAGAAATGTATACTAAATGTCTTTATTCATTTATTCGTTAATACCATACTAGTATTTGTTTGTTTCAACGTGCAATTGTCGACTTTAAGGGCAAAAGTCTTCGGTTGTGTACGGGACTGCAATTGAGTTTCTGCCCAGGCCGATCACATGATGAGTCCGATTCTTGTCAAACCAGTTTAACGATGCGACCATGCTATTGGGTGATTTATTATACACTTCTCAAACAGTGATGCATTGTTATAAGAACTGTGCAGTAACTGTACATGTAGATGCCTTTAATCAACAGAGATATAGTCAGCGATGAAGTATATGACTTCGTGCAGGTCTCCTATGATTAAATATAAAATTTTGACTTTTGCAACATCTGGATTGTACCACAGTAAATTTTAGGCAACGCCGGCATGATGTAAGCTTTAGCTTTAGGCTTGTACAAGACTACTTCTGTGCCATCCAATCATTACACTACACGCTACAACAGTGATGTATTGTTTTGAGACACATAATAATGATAACAGACTGCTTTTGTGCTTCCTGTCCTGTTTTCACAGCTAGCATAGAGCACAGAAGCAGCCTGTAATTATTGTGTCATTCTGGGTCCACCCTGTGGCTGACAGATATGGTTGGACAATCCACAAAATTGCCCAGCCTAAGGCACACTTGTTATATTGTTCTGTGTATCCCTGTCCGTCTGTGTGATATTTCTCCTTTACTTCTTCATTTCCGAACGCAGGTCAGACCGAGATGTGTATGAACCTTGAGTCAAGTGATAACAAGTCCAATGAAATGGTCAAAAGAATCGGAACGTTTTTGTTTTCTCTCCGTCTGCTTATGTCTAGAGGCAGTATGTTGTGACCCTAGAAATGTGCTGTACACCTGCTCAACCTCAGTCTCAAACTTCAGCGAAACCACACTTTCAAACTTTATGGTACGGATAAGCGAAAACATACATTGATACTCTTTGACGTGTCTTTATATTCAGCACAGAAGCTGTATGTAATCATAGTGTTCTTCTGGGTTCGCCTTGTGGCTGGTAGATATAGGAGTAATTAACAAATGCCTCCATAATTGCGGTATGCTAATGATACACAGATCCCCGTAGTCAGCTCATCAACAACACTGTCCTTATAACAAAAATGGAACTTGTATAGTTCATGACTCGTGCCAACTTGTCGATACCCTAGCCTTCGTTAAAACCAAAAGGTAGCATTTTATTAGGACTGTTTGGACTTGTTTGTTACATTTACGTTTGTTACAACTAACGATGATATACCCAAACCCAGCAGGCTGTGTGTGTGTGTCATATAGCCTCCTCTGCTAAAGAATACGTTAAGACATGTTCGTGTGTCAAAGTCACAACTTTTACAAACTTCTTCTGCATGTTTCAAATCGCTTGATGCACAAATCAAGTGACGGTAAAAGGGCGAGCAAGATATTTGCGCACAGCAACAAGCCAACATGGCACCACATCCTAGCGCTTGGCGCGAAACTATAGTGCATCTTTTCCGGAGTATAGGATCGATGCATTACAAAAAACTCAAAACTGTAAATAAGAAGGTCTCTATAAAGTTCAGCTAATATCCGCGGCTGTTCTAGACCATTCCAATCTTACCGTTGCCTTAGAAAATGGGTGAGAATGGCGAAAAACTCGGGAACCCGAAAATGCCACCACCGACCGCCAGGCCTGGCCTCTGACCTCATGTAGTACAATTTCTTTGTAATAATCCCTGACAGGGCTGTGAGTTGCTTAATATCGATAAACTATTATCATAATCATAAAATCCTTACGATTATGAATACCATATTTGATGTTCCCTTTAAGCGCATACCGCTCTAGGGTGTAAGCAGTCCCAGTCAAAACTTGTGGAGGAAATAAGCCTTCTGATCATTATGCGAATTGAGTCAGGTAGGCATAACCGCACTCGTCTAGGCTTCTAAAAGAATTTTGCCAATTTTGCACCCGAAACATGGAAGATGTCATCTCCAAGCAGATCCTATATGGTATCATGCGATAGTATCAAAAGCTGGCAGAGGAGTGAAGCCGGCCTAAGAGTATATGCGACTGTTAGCGAAACACACTCATAGGCCGGCTTCACTCCTCTAACACCTTTTGCTATCTTATGCTACCGTAGGATCTGATTGGAGATAAAATGAAGTGCACTTCGTCGTAGATACTGCTATGTATGTTCACGATATAGAGACACCCTATTCATTTACATAGGAAAAAAAACTCCTTCACTTTATACATATGAGTACAAATTCATATTGCTCATGGGTTTTGACAGACTAACAAGAAGCGAGAAGCCGAACTTCTGTCATAGATTAGACCCACTCGGTTGTGCAAAAATTAACCTGATTTAATCGCGCTACTTACTTCACGCCCTACATTGTCGCGCCCAGCGGGGAGGGGCCAGTTTAGCCCTGGACAGCGTATTGTGTGTTACACATACCAGGCAGAAATGTACACTAAATGTCTTTATTCATTTATTCGTTAATACCATAATAGTATTTCATTGTTTCAACGTGCATTTGTTGACTTTAAGGGCAAAAGTCCTCGGTTGTGTACGGGACTGCAATTAAGTTTCTGCTCAGGTCGATCACATGATTAGTCCGATTCTTGTCCAACAAGTTAAACGATGCGACCATGCTATTGGGTGATTTATTATATAGTTCTCAAACAGTGATGTATTGTTTTTAGACACATAATAATGATGACAGACTGATTTTGTGCTCCCTGTACTGTTTTCACAGCTAGCACAGAGCACAGAAGCAGCCTGTAATTATTGTGTCATTCTGGGTTCACCCTGTGGATGACAGATATGGTTGGACAATCCACAAAATCACCCAGCCTAAGGCATACTTGTTATATTGTTCTGTGTATCCCTGTCCGTCTGTGTGATATTTCTCCTTTACTTCTTCATTTCTGTACGCAAGTCAGACCGAGATGTGTATGAACCTTGAGTTAAGAGATGACTGGTCCGATGAAATGGTCGAAAGAATCGGAACGTTTTTGTTTTCTCTCCGCAATTTAGGACTTGGTCTGCTCATATCTAGGGGCAGTATGTTGTGACCCTAGAAATGTGCTGTACACCTGCTCAACCTCAGCCTCAAACTGAACGAATTGATGATAAACTTCAGCGAAACCACACTATCAAACTTTATGGTACGCTTGAGCGAAAACATATATTGATACTCCTTGACGTGTCTTTATATTCAGCACAGAAGCTGTATGTAATCATTGTGTTCTTTTGGGTTCGCCTTGTGGCTGGTAGATATAGGAGTAATTAACAAATGCCTCTATAATTGCGGTATGCTAATGGTACACAGATCCCCGTAGTCAGCTCATCAACAACACTGTCCTTATAACAAAAATGGAACTTGTATAGTTCATGACTCGTGCCAACTTGTCGATACCCTAGCCTTCGTTAAAACCAAAAGGTACCATTTTATTAGGACTGTTTGGACTTGTTTGTTACATTTCAGTCTAAGTCAATCGAGAAGATATATTTATCATGTGCTTTTCATGACATACTGACCCAGGCTGTAAGCCAAAGAGGTCCCAATTAGCGAAGAAAAGAAATCTCCCTATTTTTTTAAACAATTCTTGCTTAGACTTATTATGGACAGGCTCCATTTTCAGACAAATCAAAATCCGATCTGCGACCTTTGTCCCCAAAATATTCTAAAACTGAATGAGGAAAAAAACAGATGGGCGGCATTACCCGTGACAATTACGTGGTCGAAGTCATTTGATCGGAAAGTGCCGTCGGCTCCACCATTCTTTTTTTTGTCGTGATTTACGATGACAATTGTTTTGTCTATATGTGTGAAGAACTGCCCAGAGCGATTGCATACCAAAGAACTGAGGTAATGTACAGTGCAAACTTTCTACTCTAGTAGTCGGCGAATCCAGACCCAACCCTGATAAAAACCTTCATTCTGAACTGTCGTTCTTTTAAAGTAATGGTTTCGGTAAATGTAAACGTCGATGAGTTAATGGTGCGAGTCCGCACTTGTTAAGGCACAAGAACGAGATAATTACATGACTCTAGTAGAGGCAGCTTTCTTGGAAGGAGTGCCTTCTGTGATGCCCCCTTAACAGGACATATATAGGAGCGGGGACGAGGGCTACTTTTTTGGTTGGACGAGTTGTGGTGCATTGTGTTATGATCCACCCTGAGACTCAAGTGTGAATGTACCTCCTTTCAATCCAGAAATTCTATAACCTGGAATCCCGTCTACCGTGGATTGGCCAGGCTACCCTCAGGACAGGAGGGTCTTTCCACCGCCGGGGTAATTTTTCACACCCGGTAGGAGATTTGCACTGTGGGAGTTAATTTTGCCATCCAAGGGAACTCAGTCTACCGTGGATTGGCCGGGCTACCATCGGGACAGGAGGGTTTTTCCACCGCCGGGGTAATCTTTCACACCCGGTAGGAGTTTTGCACATAGGGCAAAGTCTAACCACGTGAAAATCCTACCGGGATGATTACCCCGGCGGCTGAGCGCTACGCTGGCCCCGTAGAGAGCCATGAGTAGACTGGATTCCTGGTTCGAAATTCTATCGCTTGGATGGCTTAATTCTTTAAGGGTCTAGGTAATATTTACCGGAGGGGAGAGCTGGTGCAAAATGGGTCTGGTAAAGAAAAATTCGATGGCCCTCCCCCCGCCCCCCAATTTTTTTTAATATCCACCCCCCAATTTTTCCTGGCCTTTTCCATTACACACACTGTCTGTCATGAAATAATATAGCAATAACGATAGCGGTAGTGTTGTTTGAACGGAACGACGATCGGGGTTTCGAGATTCGCGCGTCAACAAATTTGATTTACGCACGATGGAGTCCTGCTGGGGTATATTTCTCCAAAAGTTTTACAACAGCTGACTTTTCATTTTGATTGCATATACACAAACATGTAGAAGTTGATGTTGTTACGCTTGCACTGCACCAGTAATAAGACTAATACCTTGTCTGATATCATTTCTTCAATCTACGTGAAAAAAAGTCGTACTGGTAACGTTACGCAAGATCACGAAACTGAGCGTTTCTGCCAGACCGACTGCTATTATAAAGGCCATCCAGGGATCGGCCATCCAGGGCATGCTCCCCGGGAAATGTCGACATTATAGACCCTCTAAAACACAATTTCCCGCATTCTGTGAGGTAAAGGCGGATTTTATGCGTCCACATTAAAAAAAAAAATAAAACCGTCCTGGGTTGCTGTGCACATCCCCTGACATGAGGATGATTGCATGCAGATATCCAGATGGACCCCCAAAAGCCAGAGGTACGGACGCCCGTAGCTCTATTGTATTTTGAACTGAGTAGTTTGACTCACGATGATATACCCAAACCCAGCAGGCTGTGTGTGTGTGTCATACAGCCTCCTCTGCTAAAGAATACGTTAAGACATGTTCGTGTGTCAAAGTCACAACTTTTACAAACTTCTTCTGCATGTTTCAAATCGCTTGATGCACAAATCAAGTGACGGTAAAAGGGCGAGCAAGATATTTGCGCACAGCAACAAGCCAACATGGCACCACATCCTCGCGCTTGGCGCGAAACTATAGTGCATCTTTTCCGGAGTATAGGATCGATGCATTACAAAAAACTCAAAACTGTAAATAAGAAGGTCTCTATAAAGTTCAGCTAATATCCGCGGCTGTTCTAGACCATTCCAATCTTACCGTTGCCTTACAAAATGGGTGAGAATGGCGAAAAACTCGGGAACCCGAAAATGCCACCACCGACCGCCAGGCCTGGCCTCTGACCGCATGTAGTACAATTTCTTTGTAATAATCCCTGACAGGGCTGCGAGTTGCTTAATATCGATAAACTATTATCATAATCATAAAATCCTTACGATTATAAATACCATATTTGATGTTCCCTTTAAGCGCATACCGCTCTGGGGTGTAAGCAGTCCCAGTCAAAACTTGTGGAGGAAAAAAGCCTTCTGATCTTTATGCGAATTGAGTCAGGTAGGCATAACCGCACTCGTCTAGGCTTCTAAAAGAATTTTGCCAATTTTGCACCCGAAACATGGAAGATGTCATCTCCAAGCAGATCCTATATGGTATCATGCGATACAGTCAAACCTGTCTATAGCGGCCACTCAAGGGACCGGACAAATTTGGCCACTATAGACAGGTGGCCTCTGTATAGAGGTGGTAACTTGTAGATAAAATACCCAAGGGACCGACAAAATGTGGCCACTATGGACAGGTGGCCCCTCTGTAGAGGTGGCCCCTAATACAGGTTTGACTGTAGTATCAAAAGCTGGCAGAGGAGTGAAGCCGACCTAAGAGTATATGCGACTGTTAGCGAAACACACTCATAGGCCGGGTTCACTCCTCTAACACCTTTTGCTATCTTATGCTACCATAGGATCTGATTGGAGATAAAATGAAGTGCACTTCGTCGTAGATACTGCTTGTTCACGATATAGAGACACTCTATTCATTTACATAGAAAAAAAAACTCCTTCACTTTATACATATGAGCACAAATTCATATTGCTCATGGGTTTTGACAGACTAACAAGAAGCGAGAAGCCGAACTTCTGTCATAGATTAGACCCACTCGGTTGTGCAAAAATTAACCTGATTTAATCGCGCTATTTACTGCACGCCCTACATTGTCGCGCCCAGCGGGGAGGGGCCAGTTTAGCCCTGGACAGCGTATTGTGTGTTACACATACCAGGCAGAAATGTACACTAAATGTCTTTATTCATTTATTCGTTAATACCATACTAGTATTTGATTGTTTCAACGTGCATATGTTGACTTGAAGGGCAAAAGTCATCGGTTGTGTACGGGACTTCAATTAAGTTTCTGCTCAGGTCGATCACATGATTAGTCCGATTCTTGTCCAACAAGTTAAACGATGCGACCATGCTATTGGGTGATTTATTATATAGTTCTCAAACAGTGATGTATTGTTTTTAGACACATAATAGTGATGACAGACTGTTTTTGTGCTCCCTGTCCTGTTTTCACAGCTAGCACAGAGCACAGAAGCAGCCTGTAATTATTGTGTCATTCTGGGTTCACCCTGTGGCTGACAGATATGGTTGGACAATCCACACAATTGCTCAGCCAAAGGCATACTTGTTATAATGTTCTGTGTATCCATGTCCGTCTGTGTGATATTTCTCCTTTACTTCTTCATTTCCGGACGCAGGTCAGACCGAGATGTGTATGAACCTCGAGTCAAGAGATAACAAGTCCAATGAAATGGTCGAAAGAATCGGAACGTTTTTGTTTTCTCTCCGCAATTTTGGACTGGGTCTGCTCATATCTAGGGGCATTATGTTGTGACCCTAGAAATGTGCTGTACACCTGCTCAACCTTAGTCTCACACTGAACGAATTGATGATAAACTTCAGCGAAACCACACTATCAAACTTTATGGTACGCTTGAGCGAAAACATATATTGATACTCTTTGACGTGTCTTTATATTCAGCACAGAAGATGTATGTAATCATTGTGTTCTTCTGGGTTCGCCTTGTGGCTGGTAGATATAGGAGTAATTAACAAATGCCTCCATAATTGCGGTATGCTAATGATACACAGATCCCCGTAGTCAGCTCATCAACAACACCGTCCTTATAACAAAAATGGAACTTGTATAATAGTTCATGACTTGTTGCCAACTTGTTGATACCCTATCCTTCGTTAAAACCAAAAAGTAGCATTTTATAGGACTGTTTGGACTTGTTTGTTACATTTCAGTCTAAGTCAATCGAGAAGATATATGTAACATGTGCTTTTCATGACATACTGCCCCCAGGATGTGAGCCAAACAGGTCCCAATTAGCGTAGAAAAAGCTTCCTATTTTTTTTACACAATTCGTACTTAGAATTATTGTGAACAGGCTTCTTTTTCAGACAAATCAAAATCCGGTCTGCGTCCAGTGTCCCCCAGAACATTTTAAAACTGAATGAGGAAAAAAAAAACAACAGATGGGTGGCATTACCCGTGACAATTACGTGTTCGAAGTCAACTACAGAGTACTTCAGCCAACTACACCGTACTTCAGTCAACTATGCCGTACTTACGCTTATACCCCCTTTCCACTAGGACGGCGCTCTTGCCGTGCTCTCTCTGCGACCTAAAATTTGACAGGTCGCTCAACGAATTCTATAGATAAGAAACGAATGTTTTTACATTTACTGTGTTTTGTTGTATTCTCAAATCACACTGATTCATTTTGTATGATATACCAAGTGTAAAAGCGAAGGTTACACATATCCTATTTAGGTCGCAGTGAGAGCGCAGTGCGATGACGACGTAGCTTACTAAACTGTATCCGATACGGCTAAACTTCATGAAGTATACCTTAGTTGCCGGAAGTACGGCCTGACTCAACTACGTCGTAATAATCTACCTGACCCGAGGTACGGACTGACCAAGGAAGTTGAAAAGAGGAATGGTCTGTTCAAGCTAAGGGTTCAAGTTCCGGCCTGGCAAACTTGATATCATTAAACTGAAACAAGAATTAGAATGCCGTCACCAAGCAGTTGTTAGGGTGAGAGATTTAATGTGTTTTTTTTAGTGACACTCAGGCTTCAATGTGTAACTTCTATGTCCATTGAATGAAAACATTGTAGACTTGTACTAAATGTTAAGGACTCTATCCTGAGATTTATCAAAGTTATATTCTTTAAGAAGATTTTTAATGGTGCGAGTCCGCACTTATTATGGCACAAGAACGAGATAATTACATGTCTCCAGAAGGGACAGCTTTCTTGGAAGGAGTCCCTTCTGTGATGCCCTCCTTAACAGGACATAGGAGCGGGGACGAAGGCTATCTTTGTGGTTAGACGAGTTGTGGTGCATTGTGTTATGATCCACCCTGAGTCTCGAGTGTGAATGTACCTCCTTTCAGGGGCTAGACGATATTTACCGGTGGGGAGGTCTGGTGCAAAATGGGTCTGGTAAAAAAAAAAAAAAATTCGATGTTTTACAACAGCTGACTTTTCATTTTGATTACATATACACAAACATGTAGCACTTGATGTTATTACGCTCCCACTGCACCGGTAATAAGACTAATACCTTGTCTGATATCACTTCTCCAATCTACGTGAAAAAAAAGTCGTACTGGTAACGTAACGCAAGATCACGAAAGTGAGCGTTTCTGCCAGACCGACTGCTAAGACCGTCCAGGGATCGGAGAGCCGAAGGCGCGACCGGTCTAGAGGTCCGGGGCATGCTCCCCTGGAAATTTCGACATCTTAGACCCTCTAAAACACAATTTTCAAGCATTCTGTGAGGTACAGGTGGATCTTATGCGTCCACATCAACGCCGAGAAAGGCGGCCGTGAGGGGCGGTTCCACGGCGATCTTTCCACTCCACATGTACGATATTTACACAAAGGAAAATAAATAAATTAATGTTGTGGTTGGAAGAGACGTGGGTACATTTTAGCGATATCGTTACGAAAGCCGCTTCAAGACTGCTTTAATAATTCCGAAACGGGAGTTATTTCGGCCAACCTACAAACTTTTTCGCGCCATCATGCATGATTACGTCATATGCAGCAGAGAGCCCGCAGTGTCACGAAAGTAAACATCGTACTGTTTTATCCCGTTGCCGTCCGTGAGCCATTCCGTTTACAAGGAACCGATGCAAGCAGGATTGATATTGATACCAATTTTAGTTTCTACAGTGTTCGTAAACTTAGTGCGAACATGGAATCACACGACTGAAGTGGATTCAGCAAATTTCTTATGGGTAGGGCGAACTATATATATTGACCTATATAGTCCTAGGGGGTCCGGGGGCATGCTTCTCGGGAAAATTTTGAAATCTTGACTATCTGAAACAATCATTCCTAAATTTTGATGGGCAAAATTTGCTCTCAGACTAACTTAAGTTACATAAAGTCACACCTGATCATAATTAGTGTAGGATTAGTACTTAGTCTAGTAGATTTGGAAAATCTCTAAAATGATATCCGTCAGCCGAATGTTTTGAAATCTTCAAAACATTCGGCACCGCATGGCAGGTCTGGAATGGGTCGGCAGGTGGTTGGCTGGTGTTCGGCACATTCGGGTTGTGTTCCGTTGTTGTTTTCGAGTAAAATGTAACCACGCCATATCCACTGCTGACGTACATGCAGTTTGTTAACAACCTACCAACGACTCACCCCCAAACCGAAGACAAATCTCTGCTAACTCTTTCCCAAGCAAATGACTTTTACTAGGTCGTAGGTAGAATCTCCCCTGAACTTCACACAACCGACAAAAAATCCAGCAAAAAATGATAACACCATAAATGCCGTATCTGTGATCCAAATTTGATTACCTGGTGATGATTACAAAATAGAAGAAATTATTATTTTGATTAAAACGAAAATGACCACTCTTAAAAAACCGCTGATTAAGTCTATTTGAAATCGTGGGAGGGTCAGCAATCGGTTGGGAATCAGTCAGGAGAGATTCAACAGTCTGCGGCTAGAGGTCGGCATTATTGGGAATAGGTTGAATAGCATTCGACACACAATGGGGAGTAAGTCATTTACTGGTCGGGAGATGGTTAGGACATGTTCGGGACATGTTCGGCGCTAAAAGATAGGTGTGACCTAAACTGGTCAGATTGCTCCCGAACAACTACCGACCTGGGTCGGCTAAGAGTAGGATAGTGTTCGGAAGCCAAGTTTGGCTATGTGTATCCGGGCTTAAGGTTTAAATCTAACTGCTAACTTACTTCCGAGCACCAGCCGACAATGATTGCAGACAGCTTCTGTGCTGACTATAAAAAACAAGTCAAAGTGTATCAATGTATGTTTTCGCTCATCCGTACCATAAAGATTGATAGTGTGGTTTCGCTGAAGTTTGAGACTGAGGTTGAGCAGGTGTACAACACATTTCTAGGGTCACAACATACTGCCCCTAGATATGAGCAGACGGAGAGAAAACAAAAATGTTCCAATTCATTCGACCATTCCATTGAACTTGTTATCTCTTGACTCGAGGTTCAGACACATCTCGGTCTGACCTGCGTCCGGAAATGAAGAAGTATTGGGAAATATCACATAGACGGACAGGGATACACAGAACAATATAACAAGTATGCCTTAGGCTGGGTAATTTTGTGAATTGTCCAACCATATCTGTCAGCCACAGGGTGAACCCAGAATGACACAATAATTACAGGCTGCTTCTGTGCTCTGTACTGTGTGAGCTGTAAAAACTATACAGGGGGCACAAAACAGCCTGTTATTATTACGTCTTTCTGTGGCTGACAGATATGGTTACAATTCACAAAATTGCAAGCGTATTAATAAGTCTAAAAGTTTAACACATTGAGTTCCCTATTAAGATTCCCGATAGAATTTCTGGATTGAAAGGAGGTACATTCACACTCGAGCCTCATGGTGGATGATAACACAATGCACCACAACTCGTCCAAACACAAAGGTAGCCTTCGTCCCGCTCCTATGTCCTGTTAAAGCTGAGGGCACAACCCGCCGTACGTGCAAATACGTGCTGTCTACGTGCCAAAACGTGGGCAATCTTTTGGGATCCGTAAATGGTAAGTACCGCCACCGTACGAACTCGAAGGGAATCCGACGGATTTTGGAGCACGCAGACACGCCGTAGAACTTAAGTGCAGGCAAAACTTTGTGTGCCATCGGGCTGCCGGATTCGCCCCCCCCCCCCCGTACGTGCCAGTACGGGCGACGCACCTGCCCTGTACAGCCTGGACGTTTTCAGAAATACGTGGCGGACGTGGCCTCCCCCCCCCCCCAAAAAAAACGTACGGACAAATTGCACGCACGGCGGGTTGTGCCCTTAGCTTAAGGGGGGCATCACAGAAGGTACTCCTTCCAAGAAAGCTGCCCCTACTAGAGACATGTAATTATCTCGTTCTTGCGCCATAATAAGTGCGGACTCGCACCATTAGAAATCTTCTTAAAGAATATAACTTTGATAAATCTCAGGATGGAGTTTCTTAACAGTTAGTACAAGTCTACAAAGTTTTTATTCAATAGACATAGAAGTTACACCTTGAAGCCTGAGTATCACTAAAAAGACATTAAAATCTCTCACCCTAACACCTGCTTGGGGACAATATTCGAATTACTGTTTCAGTGTAATGATATCAAGTTTGCCGGGCCGGACATTGAACCCTTAGCTTGAACAGACCATCCCTCTTTTCAAATTTCCTGGTCACCCCGTACCTACATTATTACGACGGAGTTGACTCAGGTTGTACTTCAGGCAACTAAGGCGTACTTCAGGAAGTTAAGCTGTATCGGATCCAGTTCAGTAGGCTACGTCTTAGTAAGCGTAAGTACTGCCTCGTTGGCTGAAGTACGGCGTAGTTGGCTAAAGTACGCTGTGGTTAAGTTTTGACCAGAATAGAAAACCAGAGACCTAACTCCCGAATCCATAGTCGGGAGAGAGTCTGGAAGCCATGTTCGGCTATGTGTAACCAGGGCTTAGGACAGTAACTGGCCCCTTGTTCGTTTCCGTTTATAAAACTCATCGGCGTTTACATTTACCGTTTACTTTAAAAAGAACGAAAGTTCAGCATGAAGGTGTTTATCAGGGTTGGGTCTGGATTGGCCGACTACTAGAGTAGAAAGTTTGCACTGTAGGTTACCTCAGTTCTTTGGTATGCAATCGCCCTGGGCAGTTCTTCACACATGTTATAGAGACAAAACAATTGCCATCGTAAATCACGACACAATATGGTGGAACCGACAGCACTTTCCGATCGGATTCCGATCGATTCCAACTTTGACCACGTAACTGTCACGGGTAATGCCGCCATCTGTTTTTTTTGTTTGTTTTAATTTCAAGTTTTTTGTCGACACTGGTCGCAGATCGGATTTTGATTTGTCTTAAAAAGGGGCCTGTCCACAATAAATCTAAGTAAGAATTGTGTAAAATTAAATAGGGAGATTTTTTCCATGCTAATTGGGACCACTTTGGCTCAAATCCTGGGGCAGTATGTCATGAAAGGCACATAATACGTAAATTTTCTTGATTGACTTGTAACATGTTCACCCCGTGGCTGTCAGATATGGTTGGACAATTCACAAAATTGCTCAGCCTAAGGCATACTTGTTATATTGTTCTGTGTATCTCTGTCCGTCTGTGTGATATTTCTCCTTTACTTCTTCATTTCCGAACGCAGGTCAGACCGAAATGTGTATGAACCTCGAGTCAAGTGATAACAAGTCCAATGAAATGGTCGAAAGAATCGGAACGTTTTTGTTTTCTCTCCGCAATTTTGGACTGGGTCTGCTCATATTTATGTTGTGCCCCAGAAATGCGCTGTACACCTGCTCAACCTTAGTCTCAAACTGAACAAGTATATGATAAACTTCAGCGAAAACGTACTATCAAACTTTATGGTACGCAAGAGCGAAAACATATATCGATACTCTTTGACGTGTCTTTACATTCAGCACAGAAGCTATATGTAATCATTGTGTTCTTCTGGGTTCGCCTTGTGGCTGGTAGATATGGGAGTAATTAACTAATACCTCCACAATTTCGATATGCTAATAATACACAGATCCCCGTAGTCAGCTCATCAACAACACTGTCTTTAGAACAAAAATGGAACTTGATTAATAGTTCATGACTTGTCGCCAAAGATACCCTAACCCAAAGGTAGCATTTTATTAGGACGGTTTAGACTTGTTTGTTACATTTCAGTCTAAGTCAATCGAGAAAATATATGTGATTGTACTGTGTGCCTTTCATGACATACTGCCCCAGGATGCGAGCCAAAGTGGTCCCAATTAGCATGGAAAAAATCTCTCTGTTTAATTTTACACAATTCTTACTTAGACTTATTGTGGACAGGCTCCATTTTCAGACAAATCAATATCCGATCTGCGACCAGTGTCCCAAAAATATTTTAAAACTGAATGAGGAAAAAAAACAGATGGGTGGCATCACCCGTGACAATTTCGTGGTCGAAGACATTTGATCGGAAAATGCCGTCGGCTCCACAGTTCTTTTTTGTGTCGTGATTTACGATGGCAGTTGTTTTGTCTCTATAACATGTGTGAAGAACTGCCCAGAGCGATTGCATACCAAAGAACTGAGGTAACCTACAGTGCAAACTTTCTACTCTAGTAGTCGGCCAATCCAGAACCAACCATGATAAACACCTTCATGCTGAACTTTCGTTCTTTTTAAAGTAAACGGTAAATGTGAACACCGATGAGTTTTATAAACGGAAACGAACAAGGGGCCAGTTACTGTCCTAAGCACTTAAGCCCTTGTTACACATAGCCGAACATGGCTTCCAGACTCTCTCCCGACTATTGAAGGTACTTAAGGAGTGATTCGGTAGTTAGGTCTCTGGTTTTCTATTCTGGTCAAAACTCAACTACAGCGTACTTCAGCCAACTACGCCGTACTTCAGCCAACTACACCCTACTTACGCTTACTAAGACGTAGCCTACTGAACTGGATCCGATACGGCTTAACTTCCTGAAGTACGCCTTAGTTAATCTCCAACCAGATCCACGGTGCGTAATGTATACTAGTATCAAACCCCGGTGCCCGTTTGACTCCCTTAGCAGGCTATACTCCCTGGCCAGCTTTGATACTATCTTATGGCACCGTAGGATCTGTTTGGAGATTACGCGTTAGTTGCCTGAAGTACAACCTGAGTCAACTCCGTCGTAATAATCTACCTGACCTGAGGTACGGGCTGACTAAGAAAGTTGAAAAGAGGAATGGTCTGTTCAAGCTAAGGGTTCAAGTTCCGGCCCGGCAAACATGACATCATTACACTGAAACAGGAATTCGAGTGCTGTCCCCAAGCAGATGTTAGGGTGAGAGATTTTGATGTCTTTTTAGTGACACTCAGGCTTTAAGGTGTAACTTCTATGTCTATTGAACAAAAACATTGTAGATTTGTACTGTTAAGAACTCCATCCTGAGATTTATCAAAGTTATATTCTTGAATAAGATTTTTAATGGTGCGAGTCCGCACTTATTATGGCGCAAGAACGAGATAATTACATGTCTCTAGTAGGGGCAGCTTTCTTGGAAGGAGTGCCTTCTGTGATGCCCCCCTTAACAGGACATAGGAGCGGGGACGAAGGCTACTTTTGTGGTTGGACGAGTTGGGTGCATTGTGTTATGATCCACCCTGAGCCTCGAGTGTGAATGTACCTACTTTCAATCCAGAAATTCTATCGCTTGGGTGGTCTGATTCTTTAAGGGGCCAGACGATATTTACCGGAGGGGAGGGCTGGTGCAAAATGGGTCTGTTAAAAACAAAATTCGATGTTTTACAACAGCTGACTTTTCATTTGGATTATATATACACAAATATGTAGCACTTGATGTTATTACGCTCGCACTGCACCGGTAATAAGACTAATACCTTGTCTTATATCACTTCTCCAATGTACGTGAAAAAGTCGTACTGGTAAAGTTAGGCAAGATCACGAAACTGAGCGTTTCTGCCAGACCGACTGCTGAGGCCGTCCGGGGATCGGAGAGCCGAAGGCCCGGCCGACCAGTTTAGAGGTCCGGGGCATGCTCCCCGGGAAATTTCAAAATTCTATCGCTTGGGTGGTTTGATTCTAAGGGGCTAGACGATATTTACCGGAGGGGAGGGCTGGTGCAAAATGGGTCTGGTAAAAAAAATTCGATGGTAGAGAGGTCCGGGGCATGCTCCCCGGGAAATTTCGACATTTTAGACCCTCTAAAACACAATTTTCCCGCATTCTGTGAGGTGGGGTGGATTTTATGCGTCCACATCAACGCCGATAAAGGCGGCCGTGAGGGGCGGTTCCACGGCAATCCTTTCCACTCCACATGTATGATATTTACACAAAAGAAAATCAATTAATGTTGTAGTTGGAAGAGACTTGGGTACATTTTAGCGATATCGAAGACTGCTTTGATAATTCCAAAACGGGAGTTATTTCGGCCAACCTACAAACTTTTCGCGCCATCATGATTACGTCATATGCAGCAGAGAGCCCGCTGTCACGAAAGTAAACATCGTAATGTTTTATCCCGTTGCCGTCCGTGAACCATTCCGTTTACAAGGAACCAATGCACGCAGGTTTGACATTAATACCAATTTTAGTTTCTACAGTCTTCGTAAACTTCGGGCAAACATGGAATCACACGACTGAAGCGGATTCAGCAAATTTCTTATGGATAGGGCGAACTATATTAACGTGGTCCTAGGGGGTACGGGGGCATGAACCCCGGGAAAATTGTGAAATCTTGACTATCTGAAACAATCATTCCTAAATTTTGATGGGCAAAATTTGCTCTCAGACTAACTTAAGTTTAAAAAAGTCACACCTGATTACATATACAACCAACATAAATGTAAGTCCTAATTCGTGTAGGGCTAGTACTAGTAGATTTTGAAAATCTCTTAAATGATATCCGTCAGCCGAATGTTTTGAAATCTTTAAAACATTCGGCACCACACGGCAGGTCTGGAATGGGTCGGTTGGTGGTTAGCTGGTGTTCGGCACATTCGGGTTATGTTCCGTTGTTCTTTTTGAGTAAGTCTGCAGTCAAATTTAAATCTTAACCACACCATAACCACTGATGACTTACATTGATTTATTGAACTTTATTGCACGACATTTGTACATGGTACAATTGTAAGGCAACAGTAATAAGTCAATTAATACAATGAAACTCGTCTAAGGTCTATAACTACATACATGTATAGTACAGGAATGTGAACATAAATGGCGTATTGACATACATGAAGCTTGTTAACAACCTACCAACGACTCACCCCAAAACCGAAGACAAATCTCTGCTAACTCTTTCCCAAGCAAATGACTTTTACTAGGTCGTAGGTCGAATCACCCCTGAACTTCACACAACCGACATCCACGGCACGAAAAACGGTATTTAAGGATGCTGAAACCATGCGTAATGTTGACGTATTTTCCTCCTTTACGGATCTATACACCACTTATACGAGTACGTAAATATTGCCTTTAAGTGGTCTTTCTGTAGGTCCGTGTTAGTCCTTATTTTCCGGTTTTCCCGTTGTCTTTCAACAGCTTAAAGATGTCGTAAATGATTTTTAAAACCCCCTTAAAACTTGTTTAAAGTTCACGTTTATTTGATCTAAAGCCTCTTTACGTCTCATATACAATTGCATTAAGTGGATTATAACGTGTGTTTTAGTGCCTTTTCAGCAGCTTAAAGTTGCCATAAATACTTATTAAAACGCCCTTAAGATATGTTTAAACTTCACGTTTATTTGATCTAAAGCCTCTTTACGTCTCATATACGTGTACATTAAGAGGATTATAACGTGTGTTTAGGTGCCTTTTCAGCAGTTTAAAGTTGCCATAAATACTTATCAAAACGCCCGTAAGACATGTTTAAACTTCACGTATATTTGATCTAAAACCTATTTACGTCTCATATACGTGTGAATTAAGAGGATTTAATGTGTCTATATTTTTCTTTTTAGCAGCTTAAAGTTGTCATAAATACGTACCAAAACACCCTTAAGACATGTTTAAAGTTCCCTCTGTACGTCTCATATACGTGTGCATTAAGGTGTGGATAAGTGCCATTTTAGGAGAATAATCATTAGCACATTTCAAAGCAAGAAAATACAATGGATGAAACTTTAAAATTTTATTGAATTACGAGAAAATATTACATGGAAAAGTAAAAAAAAACTACAGCCTACTAGGTATTTGTGGCCTTTCATTCTGATGTAGTCGGCAGTTGAAACAATCACAACGGTTGCGCAATTCCGTGCAGCAGTCCACAGTCCCATTTCCAGTGTCGGGTGAAGCGTCTCGGCGTAAGTTAAAAAGAGCACACATGTACAGTTCCATCTGGTCACCACAGGAATAAGAATCCGGTAAGATCTAGAAGATCCTAGAGTAGTGGCCGATATGACTCGTGTTGTTGGATGGTCCTGGATTCTGTGAACACGAAACATGTTCAGCTTGCAGTCTCGGCTTCTATTAATCCGGATGGTGCAAGGGCCGTGATTTCCATTCTGTGTCGATTTCCAACAACAACAGCTTGTACAGAATGATAGCCACCTCGTATCTTTGAGTCAAATTCCGTCACCGGGGGTCCTAGGCGGTAAAAGAGGTGTCGCGGCCACAACTTGCGGGCTAGAGCAGGCCCAAACTTTCTTCAATACTTCTCTTCAAAAATGAACGCCTGGAAAATAACCGCTCCTTGTCGTACGTATGGCCCGTAAATTTGAACCCCCCACTCTTTTCTGCCATTGGATACATCCAATCACATGACACAGCTGTGCCACAGACGGACCAAGGAAGTTCAACCTCCTTGGACGGACGGAGGCGTGCGCCCCATGGCGAGTACGAAATAACGCTGAATAAATTTACATCTTGCCTGCCCAAACAAACACGAGCAACACGAGAAGACACTAGTGTGCACAAACTGTTCTTTCTCGACGCTTGCTTGTAGATAAAGAAATAAACATATTTCGTACATTTACCTGTAGTAAGAACTGATTGCCGTTTTATAGAGAAAACACAACTCACTGCACAAAACGGTATACCTACTACATCCTTATTCTTCAAGCAGAGGTTGAGTCGCGGAGATATTCATAGCAGTAGTCGGGATTTCTACCGTCTCTTAGCTCGAGTGTCGACATGCCACAAAGAAAACCTCACCCTGATTTAGACCCTGGAATTTCAGAACTTATATGCGGTATAAAATAAAAAGGAAAGGGTCTCCTCCTGTTCGCATAAACTGCGCTTCAAACATGCCGTATGTTCAGCAGAAAAAGGCACCGTTTCATAAAACCTTTGAGACGGTATTAGCTAATAGATAAAACGGGGGTAGTACCCCCAAGTTTGCTTAAGCTACGCGGATTCAAAGATTAAACATGTCGTATGTTCAACAGAAATACGCAACATTTCATATACGTCTTGGCAACATATAAGCTAAACGGGGGAGGTCTTCCCTAGTTCACTTAAACTGCGCGGATTCAAAGATTAAATATGTCGTATGTTTTACAGAAATACGCAACATTTCATATACGTTTTGGCAGCATATAAGCTAAACGGGGGAGGTCTCCCCTAGTTCGCTTAAACTGCGCGGATTCAAAGATTAAACTTGTTGTATGTTTTACAGAAATACGCAACATTTCATATACGTCTTGACAACATAAAAGCTAAACGGGGGAGGTCTCCCCTAGTTCGCTTAAACTGCGCGGATTCAAAGATTAAACATGTCGTATGTTCAACAGAAATACGCAACATTTCATAAACGTCTTGGCAACATATAAGCTAAACAAGGTAGGTCTCCCCTAGTTCGCTTAAACTGCGCGGATTCAAAGATTAAACATGTCGTATGTTCAACAGAAATACGCAACATTTCATATACGTTTTGGCAGCATATAAACTAAACGGGGGAGGTCTCCCCTAGTCCGCTTAAACTGCGCGGATTCAAACATTTAACTTGTTGTATGTTTTACAGAAATACGCAACATTTCATATACGTCTTGACAACATAAAAGCTAAACGGGGGAGGTCTCCCCTAGTTCGCTTAAACTGCGCGGATTCAAAGATTAAACTTGTTGTATGTTTTACAGAAATACGCAACATTTCATATACGTTTTGGCAGCATATAAGCTAAACGGGGGAGGTCTCCCCTAGTTCGCTTAAACTGTGCAAATTCAAATATTAAACATGTCGTATGTTCAAAAGAAATACGCAACATTTCATATACGTTTTGGCAACATATAAGCTAAACGGGGGAGGTCTCCCCTAGTTCGCTTAAACTGCGCGGATTCAAAAATTAAACATGTCGTATGTTCAAATGAAATACGCAACATTTCATATACGGCTTACCAAATATATTAACGGGGGAGGTCTTCCCTTCTTTGCGTAAATGACGGTTCGAAATAAATTATATATATGGCATGCATTCCTCGGTCAATATTGACCATGGTATACGCAACATCTCATATAATGTAAAATAGCGCATATAAGCTAACCGTGAGAGGTTCTCCCCTGTTCGAATTAAACCTTGCGCACAGAAAGTTTGAATACGTCAAATGCTTTCGGAATAGCTAAAAAACACAGAAGATTATTGTATTTGACTTTGTATTGTATTGTATTTGTATTTGCTGAGGTATAAACATAACATTTTGTACCAGAAAGCGCAATGATTTTCAGTTTTGACTGTTATAAAACAGATGACGCAATGTTTTATCTAACACCAAAGGCTTATTACATTTGATTTAGCCGGTTAACATGTATTTTGTAACAGATCTAGAGAAACGGTATTTGTCCGTTTTGACAGAAAATATTTTTGAGACATTTAAGTTGTCTCTTCGGCATACTAAAATACATGTAAAATTCACGTAAAGAAACACGACAGATTAAGTTAGATTTACTAACGCTGAAATCTTCCGTAAATGCCAAATGTATGTTTCCGATGCCTTTAATATATCTTAAAATCTGCTGAAATATTTCTCCGCCTTTAAGGGCTTTATACGTATCTCTGAAACTTTGCTTAAAAAGTTGTTTTCGTGCTGTGATCCAGCCAGAAAAAAACATAAATGCCATATCTGTGATCCAAATTTGATTACCTGGTGATGATTGCAAAATAGAAGAAATTATTATTTTGATTTTGAAATCGTGTGAGGGTCAGCAATCGGTTTGGAATCAGTCAGGAGAGATTCGGCAGTCTGCGGCTAGAGGTCGGGATTATTGGGAATAGGTTAAATAGCATTCGGCACACAATGAGGAGTAAGTCATTTACTAGTCGGGATCGATGGTTAGGACATGTTCGGGACATGTTCGGCGCTAAAAGATAGGTGTGACCTAAACTGGTCAGATTGCTCCCGAACAACTGCCGACCTTGGTCGGCTAAGAGTCGGCTAGTGTTCGGAAGCCAAGTTTGGCCATATGCATCCAGGGCTTAAAGGTGGGGTCACTCCTGCGTATATATTTAAGTCCGTATAAGGCGCGCATGGGAGTATTTGCCTCCACCAGGCTCCACGGGTCATTGTAAAAATAATAGAAATTGGACAAACGTAAACAGGTAGCATGTCGGACGAGTTAGATGGGTCGCTAACCATGCTTCTCGGTCAGCTAACTCATCTGGCATGTTATGTATCTATATTTGTCCAATTTGTACTATTTTTTCCGTGACCTGTGGAGCCTGGTAGAGACTAAGAGCTTCATACGCACCTCAAACGGACTTGAATATATACGCATGTGTGACCCCACCTTAAGGTTTAAATCTAACTGCTAACTTACTTCCGTGCACCGGCCAAAAATGATTACAGACAGCTTCTGTGCTGACTATAAAAAACAAGTCAAAGAGTATCAATGTATGTTTTCGCTCATCCGTACCATAAAGTTTGATAGTGTGGTTTCGCTGAAGTTTGAGACTGAGGTTGAGCAGGTGTACAACACATTTCTAGGGACACAACATACTGCCCCTAGATATGAGCAGACGGAGAGAAAACAAAAGTGTTCCGATTCTTTCGACCATTTCATTGGACTTGTTATCTCTTGACTCAAGGTTCATACACATCTCGGTCTGACCTGCGTCCGGAAATGAAGAAGTAAAGGAGAAATATCACACAGACGGACAGGGATACACAGAACAATATAACAAGTATGCCTCAGGCTGGGTCATTTTGTGAATGGTCCACCATATCTGTCAGCCACGGAGTGAACCCAGAATGACACAATAATTACAGACTGCTTCTGTGCCCTGTGCTAGGTGTGAAAACAAGACAGGGAGCACAAAAGCAGCCTAGAATTATTATGTCTTTCTATGGCTGACAGATATGATTACAAGTCACAAAATCCCAAGCGTATCATTAAGTCTAAAAGTTTAACACATTGAGTTCCCTATTAAGATTCCGTTCCGGTCCATAATCTTTAAGAAACTCTCGGCTAGTTCCAAAATAAATGCCGTGTTTTTTTCTTCGCTCGAAAAAAATCGGAGATACTTGTTACCATACAATCATTATTTTCTTCCTTAAATGTTTGGATTTCAATATCATTATATCCATCACGTTTTCCTTGCGAAGGGACGAGGTATGCATAATGGTGCTGTTTAGTCGAAAATTTGGGTGAGTCTAACATTTGTGTTGGGGATTGCTGTTAAACTAGTTCAATAATATGTATAATCTTATAAATTTAACCTGTCCTTATCCATTAGAGAGTTAGCATGAGGGACGCGGCACAATGGAGGTAATACTAAGGATTGCCCATAACATATTTGATATTTGTTATTTATGTTAATCAAAAAAGATGCTGTCTTATTGCTGTTCAGTTATTCAATTCCTGTTACATCGTTTTGACTTCTTACTCCTCCCCAATACCTTTAAGTACACTGTTTTGGTTTAATATTAGATTTCTGTTAACTTTGTTGTTTTGTTCATGCTATACTTGTTTCAAACGTATGTTTGTTTTATGCTATATTGGTTTACTGTATGTATTTTGTATCATGGACTCAAAGAATAACAGATTTAACTTGTAAAGTCTCATGGAGATCTGGATAAACAAAGGAACATATATAGTGCGGTGCTCTCGTACATTCTTGGCTAGTTATATAGAAAGGTAGACTGTCTGGATTGTTTATGAATGTCAATAAAAAACAAAATCAAATGTCACAGCCACATGTTTTTTTTCCATTAGGTTTTATTGAATAACCAGCGAGCACACAGTATTGAGCGAACACTCAATATGAACGCAGGAAATACAACACAATGTTCATAATTAGGATCATTACAAAACTGCGCTTTCACGATTGTTATTCATCAACCTAACGTGTAATCCTGGCCTTTTGGTGCCACTGAAACCTCCGGACTTCAGGTTGTCCGGTAGGCTGTTGGCGGTAGGAGTTAGCGTCTCCTGCGGGCATCTGTAAGTAAGGACATAAATCTTAGCGACAGGAAAATGCGAATGACCTATCTACTATCTCATGCAAAGCTGAGGCCAGGAATGAAATCTATATACGTGTAGAAGCAACTTCAAACAGAGTCGTCAAAATTTGATAAGATATTTTTCCTTTCTATGATGATGATACGGTATAAAAATGATTTAAAAGTAAGAATTGAACACGTACATGCATGGCAAGAGGCAAAAGCAAATGAAAAAATCGCATATCTGTGTAACAGGCCTCAATTTACAGCGACGCACACATATAGTTTAATAGCTCCATATCGTGTTCATAATTTATTTCAACGTGACGTGCTGAAAACCTGTGGACAATGACACTGAATCATTACAAACATTTACTGTAAATGCATTTAAGTTCGCGGGGATTTAATTTCGCGGTAGCGGGAAAAAGGACTTTTTGCGGTGGTTTTGATTTCGCGGTAACACCATAGTCTGCAGTCTAATACCGTTAATAGAAAAATGTTCGCGGTGGTTTTAAGTTCCGGGTAAAGTGGTCACCGCTAAAACCGCGAACATTAATCCACCGCGAACATTTCTGCATTTACAGTACTGAATGCACATCGACGAACGAAGATTTCTTCTTGACAAATCATTAAGAAGGCACTGTCACATACTAGAGATCCTATAGGCCTACGTTCAAATTTCCAAACCAGTCTCGGCCGGGGAGCCCTCGAGAACAAGAAGCGTGATATAAGAGATACAAATCTACACAAGACATAAAGAGAATAGTCGTGAGCATTTTTTCGTGTACATTTTTACGTATAAAATCATTTCTATTTGTCGTTACAAACAGCCCGACCGGCCCCGGTTTGGAAATGTGACATTGGCATCACCGGATGGAAGAGAGCAAAGGAAAGTTGAATTTCTTACAATCGTCCTCCTCCTGACCAAGATCCTGCAGCTCCATCATCTGCTCAGCCTTCGCGTTCTCCTGCAGATCAGCCAGATCGTCCAGGAGCTCCCTCGCCTCTTCCACGACCTCGCTCACGTCGACTTGTAACCGTCTCCGCCGGCTCCGCCGCCTCCGCGTCCTAGCTTCGGTGTCATCAACCAGCATTGCGGTGACAACCATCGTCACAAGCAGCATACTGACAAACAGCTTCATGGTGTAGCTGAAATTGATGAGAAAAGAAAACAGCTATGGTTAGTTGGATTATCATCGTGTGGAGTGTCGTTGTGAATCTGCCATCATACTTCATTGTTCATTACACAATCATTAGTGATCGGAACTTTTTGACAAACTTGTAGAAATACAAACAAAAATTGTACTAAATTGCATTCTATTTTCAGAGACTGACTGATCGTTGTTAATAGCGGAGTGAAATTAAAATAGTCTAGAACTAAAACTACAAATGACAGATAGATACTGACAATTTGTGGCCAAAAACTAGATAAAGAGCGATTCCCAGATGTATCTAATGTAACACCTGTACATGCACAGCAGAAAGAGTAGAATTGACTTGAACACTACTTACAAGTTTTCAGGGTTTCAGCGATCTGCTTTACCTCTGGAGATGTCGGAATGAAGACGTGGAGACAGGAAGCTGATTATATACACTTTCACACTGAATTATTCAAATGAGTAATTGTAGCGTATACTGTCATGATTGGTTGGTGCAGAAAAAATCACCCAATAGCATGGTCGCATTGTTTAACCGGTTTGACAAGAATCGGACTCATCATGTGATCGGTCTGGGCAGAAACTCAATTGAAGTCCCGTACACAACCGAGGACTTTTGCCCTTAAAGTCGACAATTGCACATTGAAACAGTCAAATACTTGTATGGTATTAACGAATAAATGAATAAAGACATTAAGTGTAAATTTTTGCCTTGTATGTGTAATGAAATAATCGATAGAATCGGAACATTTTTGTTTTCTCTCCACATGCAATTTAGGACTTGGTCTGCTCATATCTAGGGGCCCCTAGAAGTGCGCTGTACACCTGCTCAACCTCATTCTCAAACTGAACGAATTTATGATAAACTTTAGCGAATCCGCACTATCAAACTTTATGGTATGGATGAGCGAAAACCTACATTGATACTCTGTGACTTGTTTTTATAGTCAGTACATAAGCTGTCTGTTATCATTGTCGGCTTGTGCTCGGAAGTAAGTTTACAGTCAGATTAAAACTTTACGGCCTGGATACACATAGCCAAACTTGGCTTCCGAACACTAGCTGACCCTTAGACGACCCAGGTCGGCATAGTTCGGGAGTAGTCTGACCAGTTTAGGTCACACCTATTTTTTAGCGCCGAATATGTTCCGAACATGTCCTAACCATCTCCCGACCAGTAAACGAATTACTCCCAATTGTGTGCCGAATGTTTTTAACCTATTCCCAATAATCCCGACCTCTAGCCGCAGACTGCCGAATCACTCCTGACTGATTCCCAACCGATTGCTGGCCCTCTCACGATTTCAAATAGACATAATCAACGGTTTTTTAACAGTGGTCATTTTCGTTTTAATCAAAATAACCATTTCTTCTATTTTGTAGGTAATCAAATGTAGATCACAGATACAGTATTTATGTTTTTTGGGCTGGATGTCGGTTGTGTGAAGTTCATGGGTGATTCGCCTAAGACCCAGTAGAAGTCATTTGCTTGGGACTTACTTGAAAACGACAATGAAACACAACCCGAATGTGCCGAACACCAGCCAACCACCAACCGACCCGTTCCAGACCTGCCGTGCGGTGCCGAATGTTTTGAGGATTTCAAAACATTCGGCTGACGGATATCATTTTACGGATTTTCCAAATCTACTAGTACTAACCCTACACTAATTAGGTAGGGTTTTTTAATTGTACATTTATATTGGTTGTATATGCAATCAGGTGTGAATTTATTGAACTTAAGTTAATCTAAAAGCAAATTTTACCCACCAAAAAGGAAATTTAGGAAAGATTGTTTTAGATAGTCAAGATTTCACAATTTTCCCGGGGAGCATGCCCCCGGACTCCCTAGGACCACGTCAATGTAGTTCGCCCTCCCCATAAGAAATTCGCTGAATCCGCTTCTGTCGTGTGATTCCACGTTCGCACAAAGTTTACGAAACTAAAATCGGTATCAATATCAATTCTGCGTGCATCGGTTCTTTGTAAAAGGAATGGTTCATGGACAGCAACGGGATAAAATAGTACGATGTTTACTTTCGTGACACTGCGGGCTCTCTGCTGCATATGACGTAATCCTGATAGCGCGAAAATTTTTTGGCAAGTTTGTAGGTTTGCCGAATTAACTCCCATTTCGGAATGATTTAAGCAGTCTTGAAGCGGTTTTCGTAACGACATCGCTAAAATGTGCTCAAGTCTCTTCCAACTACAACATTAATTTATTTTCCTTTGTGTAAATATCGTACTTGTGGAGTGGAAAAGATCGCCGTGGAACCGCCCCTCACGGCCTTCTGTCTCATCTTTACCTCACAGAATGCGGGAAATTGCGTTTTAGAAGGTCTTAAATGTCGAAATTTCCCCTGGAACATGCCCCGGACCATCGATTTTTTTTACCAGACCCATTTTGCACCAGTCCTCCCCTCCGGTAAATATCGTCTAGCCCCTTAAAGAATCACACCACCCTAGCGATAGAATTTCTGGATTGAAATGAGGTACATTCACACTCGAGCCTCAGGGTGGATCATAACACAATGCACCACAAATCAACAACTCGTCCAACCACAAAAGGAGCCTTCGTCCCCGCTCCTATGTCCTGTTAAAGGGGGCATCACAGAAGGCACTCCTTCCAAGAAATCTGCCCCTACTAGATACAAAAGATAAGGCTTCTACATGTAATTGTCTCGTTCTTGCGCCATACTAAGTGCTGACCCGCACCATTAAAAATCTTCTTAAAGAATATAACTTTGATAAATCTCAGAATGGAGTTCTTAACATTTAGCACAAGTCTACATGTTTTTATTCAATGGACAAAGAAGTTACACCTTGAAGCCTGACTGTCACTAAAAAAACATTAAAATTTCTCACCCTAACATCGCTTGGGGACAGCATTCGAATTCCTGCTTGAGCGTAATGATATCTTATCAAGTTTGCCAGGCCGGAACTTGAACCCTTAGCTTGAACAGACCATTCCTTTTTTTCAACTTTCTTGGTCAGCCCGTACCTCAGGTCAGGTAGATTATTACGACGTAGTTGAGTCAGGCCGTACTTCAGGCTACTAAGGCGTACTTCAGGAAGTTAAGCCGTATCGGATCCAATTCAGTTAGCTACGTCGCAGTAAGCGTAAGTACGGCTGAAGTACGCTGTAGTTGAGTTTTGACCGGAACAGAAAACCAGAGACCTAATTCCAAACCATACATAGTCGGGAGAGAGTCTGGAAGCCATGTGTAACCAGGGCTTAAGTGCTTAGGACAGTAACTGGCCCCTTGTTCGCTTCCGTTTATAAAACTCATCGACGTTTACATTTACCGAAACCATTACTATAAAAGACCGACAGTTTCAGAATGAAGGTTTCAATCATGGTTGGTTCTGGATTGGCCCACTACTAGGGTAGAAAGTTTGCACTCTAGGTGACCTCAGTTCTTTGGTATGCAATCGCCCTGTGTAGTTCTTCACACCTGTTATATAGACAAGACAATTGTCATCGTAAATCACGACACAATAAAGAATGGTGGAGCCGACGGCACCTTTCGATCAAATGACAAATCGATCACGTAATTGTCACGGGTAACACCGCCCATCTGTTTTTTTGCTTATTCAGTTTAAAAAAGTTTTGGGGACACTGGTCGCAGATCGGATTTTGATTTGTCTGAAAAAGGAGCCTGTCCACACTAAATCTAAGTAAGATTTGAGTAAAAAAAATAGGGAGATTTTTTTTCTACGCTAAGTGGGACCTCGTTGGCTCACATCCTGGGGCAGTATATCATTAGAGGCACATAACACATATATTTTCTCGATTGACTTAGACTGAAATGTAACAAACAAGTCCAAACAGTCCTAATAAAATGCTACCTCTGGGTTTTAACGAAGGTTAGGGTATCTTTTGCAACAAGTCATGAACTATTGTTCAAGTTCTGTTTTTGTTATAAAGACAGTGTTGTTGATGAGCTGACTACGGGGATCTGTGTATCATTAGCATACCGCAATTATAGAGGCATTTGTTAATTACTCCTATATCTACCAGCCACAAGGCGAACCCAGAAGAACACAATGATTACATACAGCTTCTGTGCTGAATATAAAGAAACGTCAAAGAGTATCAATATATGTTTTCGCTCATGCGTACGGTAAAGTTTGATAGTGCGGTTTCGCTGAAGTTTAGCATCAATTCGTTCAGTTTGAGACTGAGGTTGAGCAGGTGTATAGCACATTTCTAGGGTCACAACATAGTGCCTCTAGATATGAGCAGACCCAGTCCTAAATTGCGGAGAGAAAACAAAAACGTTCCGATTCTTTCTACCATTTCATTGGACTTGTTATCTCTTGACTCAAGTTTCATACACATCTCGGTCCGACCTGCGTTCGGAAATGAAGAAATATCACACAGACGGACAGGAATACACAGAACAATATAACAAGTATGCCTTAGGCTGGGTGATTTTGTGGATTGTCCAACCATATCTGTCAGCCACAGGGTGAACCCAGATGACACAATAATTACAGGCTGCTTCTGTGCTCTGTGCTAGCTGTGAAAACAGGACAGGGAGCACAAAAACAGTCTGTCATCATTATTATGTGTCTAAAAACAATACATCACTGTTTGAGAACTATATAATAAATCACCCAATTGCATGGTCGTATTGTTTAACTGGTTGGACAAGAATCGGACTCATCATGTGATCGGCCCGGGCAGAAACTCAATTGCAGTCCCGTACACAACCGAGGAGTTTTGCCCTTAAAGTCGACAGATGCACGTTGAAACATTCAAATACTAGTATGGTATTAACGAATAAATGAATAAAGACATTTGATATACATTTCTGCCTGATATGTGTAACACACAATACGCTGTCCAGGGCTAAACTGGCCCCTCCCCGCTGGGGGCGACAATGTAGGGCATGCAGTAAGTAGCGCGATTAAATCAGGTTAATTTTTGCACAACCGAGTGGGTCTAATCTATGACAGAAGTTCGGCTTCTTCTCGATTCTTGGCAGTCTGTTTGTCAAAACGCATGAGCAATATGAATTTGTCCGTATACTCGTATGTATAAAGTAAGGGAGTTTTTTTTTTCTATGTAAATAAATAGAGTGTCTCTATATCGTGAACATCCATAGCAGTATCTACGACGAAGTGCACTACATTTAATCTCCTACGGTAGCATTCTATAGCTTTAACAGCCGGTAGAGGAGTGAAGCTGGCCTAGCAGTGTGTTTCGCTACCGGTCGCATACACACTCCTAGGCCGACTTCACTCCTCTGCCAGCTTTTGATACTATCGCATGCTACCATAGTATTCTACGATTACCAATGTTTGGTTTGACTTCTTCATTGAAGGCAGTGGACTGCCCAACGGCGAAAAGAGGGTAAGAAAGGCAGGCCAGGAGAGGACTTTCTGGGAGGGTAACCTTTTCCCCCACTGTGCTGACCAGTGTTTGCCTCCGGTGACCAAACTCCCCTGGCAAATTTTTCTCCCTATAGCCAGCGTAGAATGTCTAGTAGAAAGTAGGACACTGCCACAGTGATCTGAGCTGAGATAGAAGATCTTCATTGCACGACTTTTGTACATGGTACAATGCATGGCAACTACTATAACACAGGTACCATATACATTCTAATTAACAATACATTAGCCCACATACTGTCAGCAAACGTTTCCCCTCGAACTGAACACTACAATTCCGATTCTACACAAACAACCGATCCGTGGACTGTATCTAGCCATGGTGCATCTGCTATCCTGCACCTACTTTGTACAGACGCGCCGCCTAGTGAGCGCTAGCGGTACTTCATTCAGCAAACGACTCGCAAACACCGATTTTAAGGACCGAATATTAACGCCATCTGGAGAAATAAAGTATTCTTGCAGTATGTGAAACTCAACTTTGGAAAGGAGAGGTAAGGTATAGTTTAAATTTAGATTTTTGCTCAAATCTAGGACCAATTGAAATATGGTATTTGTTAATTGTCCAACGAACACCCTTTCTAAATCAACCAACTAGACATATTTTAGAAAACATTGAGACATGTCGACAAGACTGTGCAGCACACGTAAACGGTAAGATTTGAAGTACAAACTACTTAAATCCTTTCGCAATACTACAAAACTGAGCAAATTATGACCACAATGGGAAAGCTTAGACCCTTCCTGTTTTTGTAACCCCAAAAGTCTCCAGATTGGGCCGAAATTTTCTAGAAAAAAAGTGGATTTTCCATTATTTTAGGTGGCCAATTTGGGCCTTCTCCTGTGCAACTCAACTCAGACGGATGCCCTTTAGCCTATACTCTAGACATGGCGTTATATCCCCATAACCTGGACTCTTTAGTCACAAATATTTACATGATGGTTGAATGCGCAGACTACGAGAATGCTAGATTGAAAATTCACAGACAAACCAGAATGTGCATCGAAATTAAAAGAACGTCAAACTGCAATAATCATGGATATCACAAACTAGGTTGGAGGATAGAAATTCAGACGCAGAAAATGGTAGTTAGTAATACTCGTGCATCTGGATATGATTTGCAGACATAGCACATAGCGGCTATACTACTCAGCTATTCAATATCACCAACAATAACACAACCTTAAATCCACAGAAATTTTGGACCACGGATTCTGTTGTTTCAAACGCAAATCTATAGCAGCAATATACAAGAAACTGTAAAATGCCACCCTCCTCAGGAAAGGAGGTCTTTTTTTGGTCATTACCTGCACGTAGATCCTTCCCCCTCCCCGTAACGTTAGCTTATGTACTTAAAAACAACAAGGGCTACTCAACTAATAAGCATCACGTTTTTCTTGACTTCGTCTTACTTTTTGTTTCCTATTGAACTATCTTAAATCAATGTCAGGGTTGTTCCTTACAAATCTGCTCTTCAACCATGCAGTATCACTGAGAACATGAAGTAAATGATACCTAGAACGTTTGACCGTTTCCAAAATGATACATGAAGTGTCATTATACTAAACAGCAAAGTTAACAAATATGATTAGAAAATGTTGTATAATGATTCCATGCGCACTCCAATTTCACAAGAATCTCTCTTCGATATTAAAATGAAATACGCAGACTAAAAACAATGTTAGATTGGAAAATTCACAGACAAACAGGAATGTACATCAGTATTTAAGAAACGCCATATTGACCATAATCACAAATCTTAATGGACTAAATGGAACCTGTGCAGTAAATGTAACAAAATGTTAGGCGTCGCGTCGCGAAAACCTAGAGATCCCGGGTTCTAGTCCCAAGATATGCTGAAACGGTGTGTCCTTGGGAAAGGCACTTTAACGAATTTCCACAATTCTCTCCGGTGAAAATACTTACCTAGTTTCGGTTAGGGATGTCCTGACAATAGGGCTTTAAATGAATGTTCCGTGTTTGAGGAGAGTCATAACTCGAACACACATAAGAACCCACAGCAATTATCGAAAGTAATAGGAATAATTCCCGGTGTAAGTAGATCGATTCAATCAGTTCAGAATTGCTCTTCATTTCAGTACAAACCTGTCATATTACGCCAGACTATTATTATTATTATTATTTTTCATTACCGCGGACGCGACACGCATCAGTCAAATTTTCATTGTCTTGTCTGGAAAGATCAGTTGCGTCATCAGTTTTAGAATACTGAATCGGAGGTAAACGACCGCAACTGTGATGTGAGACAAAGTCTCTCCGATTGGTCAGCATTGACCAATGAAATCATATGTAACAAGATTCCCTCTGCATAATACATTGGCTTAGCATTCTAAGTAGTATAAGTACCTGAGCACACTATGTACCTCGGCATTCTTTGAGACGTCTTTGCTTTAAGGTTGTTCACAAACGCAGTAAGTCTTTTCGATTTCTTCTACTCACTTGGTCGAATATCTTGCTGTCATCTCTGTAATGGTTAGATGCAAGGTATATTCCGTATTCTCTATCGACTGGACAGACTATTCGTGAAGAAGCCTCCACTATTATAGCACTATCTGTTGACTGACTCGGACCTCGAGCTGCGGTGTTCGTTTCCAAAGCTTCGCTATCCTTCTGTGGATAAGGCAGTAGCCTATATCTTCTCCTTATTTCAGTTGTTTGGTCATTTTGCAACTCTATTTGGAGGGATCGTCTGAAAGGTCACTATAGGCTCTGGGCAATTTTAAGAGCGATATAAGCTTTTCGTCATGGCATTTCAGGGGTTTGACTTGTATCTTGCTCTTATAGCCCGCATGGCGAAAGTTATTGAAGGTCTGCATTAGTGAGTGCTGGATCATCTAGTGCTGAAAACATTGCGAACGTGACTTTAACCATTTTACAGAATACAGCAAATGCTAGATTATTTTGACCAAGACCTCTAGCCTTTTGACCATGATAGTCAACGAACCATTGTCGTGAAGGAAGAGTTGGCTGAATCATATAACTGATGGCAACAAGAGCTACCTCTTAGGCACATAAAAAAGATGCAGAGAATGATGGGTACTAGAATCTTCGTAAAAACGTTCCTTCTATTGCTGGCTTTTGAAAGCGTTGCTGGACACCCATGTACTGAATTGTGCACCTCCTCGTCAATACCGAGATCCGAGACTCCCTTGTTGAGTTGTACTCGCCGCGGACGCTTCGAGAATCTTTGCGATATCAAAAACCCTACGAAGTCTGAGCATGCTCTTATCCACAGCTTATCCGAAAAGATCCTTACGTACCGTTCCATCCAGCTTCCTAGTCAGGCAACGTCCAAACTATTCATACGAAAAAGTGCAATCCGTCAGATAGAAAGCAGAGCTTTCGTTCATTTGCCGAATCTTCGCATCCTGAGCTTGACATGTAATTCTCTGATCTTTATCGACCAGAACAGTTTTGAAGGGTTAAACTACCTAAGTGTCCTGGATCTAAGAAGAAATCACTTGAACTTTCTCCCCGGGGACGTTTTTACGGGCCTTGTGAGACTAACACAGTTGTACCTCTCTCACAATCAACTCATGGTCATGCCATTAATCGCAAATGAAAATCGACAAGTAGAAGCCCTGTTTATCGACTTGAGTCACAATCATCTGACATTCATGTCAAGCCGTAACCTTGACCGGACGAACGGGGCCTTCCTACAGCTGGACCAAAACCCGTTTAAATGTGACGACGGTTGGGAGTGGTTCTATCGTCACATGGCAAACTCCTCGCGAATCTTGTGTTTTGAGTCTGTAACTTGCGGACCGCCACCGGACATAGCTATATCTCCAGAGGGCTCGGTTTCTTCAACACCGGCCCAGGAAGACAAGCGTCCATGGGAAACGGGCTCTTCAACACCGGACCAGGAAGACAAGAGTCCATGGGAAACGGGCTCTCCAACACCGGACCAGAAAAGTTACAAAACGACATTTTCTCCCGATCAAACAGCTACAAGCTTTGAAATGGACTCTTCTGTACCTGAGGGAACCACGACTTCGCCCAATCACACAAGAAAGGTTGGTATTTTTTTCTATCTCTCGAACAATTTGTATTATGTAGACAAGGAGTTGATAATGATACCACATCTTGTTATTGAGGGGGGGGGCACACCCAGTCATTGTCATTCCATCAATATATATATATATATATATATGTTTTACCATTTCCTAGAGATGGCTACGCATGTATAAATGTGCAAAACAGCCATGCAACGATATGCAATGTTCAGTACGTTAATAAATGTTAGGCAACAATGTAATAAGATGCGCCAAATAAGTTACGTAACTGGATATGATTTGGAAGCGTTCAGTTGTTTTAGATAGCATCCAATATCTTTCGTCATTGAATTGGAGGAAACCTGACTAAAGAGCATATGCATCAGTAGTACAAAAGTTTGCAACAGTAACGTAGCGGAATGCAACATTGATACAACAGTAATGTGACAGTAATGTGACAATGTGTAACAGTAATACAACAGTAGTCAGCATAACAGCAATGTTTAGTAATACTGTGACAACAGCATGTAACAGTAACAACGGTATTTGCCTGTCGATTAATGTTTGACAGGGCAAGTAAGATTTTTCCATTGAGTAAGATTTTGATATGCGTGTTACTTTTTTACAATTATGACATAAAGCAATGGTGGACATAAAAAAGAGAGTTAATAAAAACCCATTGCTGGAAGTGAAAATGCATATTAAGTGACATTCCAATTTTGGGCAAGTGAAAAAATGGTTCGGGCAAGTAACCATTTTGTAACCAGTTGTAAATGTGCTTGATCGATAGGACAAATGAGTTTTAGGAAACGGCCGACAATTCCATATTATGTCATATTCAATGTTTCTGTGTAGACATCAAGTGACCGAAAGAACAATAGTTACATATCAGTTAAAATATCAGTATAAAACAAGATAACAAAAATTGCAGAGACAGTCTTACTACTTTCTTTATGTCTACTTTAGAACGCTATGTAACGCTGGTTCGCCTTTATCCGATGGTGACCTATATCCGTTGTTTAAAAAATCGTACTTAGGGACATGAAGTCGACGGACGGTAGCTTCGAATCGGAACATTTTGAAAATATTGCAAATTTGAAACCACTGTCCGCAGACATAATACTTCTAAATGAGCTGTTTTTACGGACAACGAATAAACGTCACCCGGCGGATAAAGGTGAACTAGCATTAACGTCAGTTTTGACTATGTCATTCTCTTTAATTTAGCGAGATGAAGACACTGACGTTCACGATGACAACATTGGAGAGGGGGTTTTAGAGGTTGCCACAGTCCTGGGAGCCCTGCTGTTCGCCGTCAGCTGTGCTGTCATTAAAGTACGCCTGTGCAGCCAGGCTGCTGCAGTACCTCCGGCGGCGCCCCCTTCAACCGACACCGCCGGTCACTCCGAGAACGACTACGATGAGCGCGTGTACGATAGTCCTTCTGAGTTGGAAGAGGTTCAGCAAGACCATCAATATGAGGACTGTTCGATCGACAGCATCCGAAAGTTGCGCCGAACGCAGCGCAACGCATCTGTCCTGGACAAGGTTAAGTTCGCAGAGAACAGCCACTTCGTTGAAGACAGCGGCCAGTCACAACAACGCGACGGCACAGCTTGTGTCGTTGTCCATAACTTACCAAGCCCCCTTGTTAAAGATGACACAAACATCTGTGCCATTCAAGAAACGAAAGATGCTGCCGTCGACATTGAGATTCAGTCTTACGTCTACGATAACGAAGAACATCTACAAGAAGTTTTTCATGAAGATGACCCCCAAGACAACGTGAATGGCAACCGGGCGTACGATATCGACCGCCCACAAGCAACCAATGTGACCGGTCGTCTCGACAATCCGGAAACCCACAACGCCAAGAACGGTGAAGTTCTAGATCAAAATCTCTCCTGTAATGAAGGCATCCAAGACGGGACTTTAAAGGAAGAACCAGCTGACCATGAGCCGAAACCCGTGCAAGAAGCCACAGAGTTTGCCAACGAGAGTGAAGGGAGTTTGAGTGAAAGCAGCAACCAACAACGTTCGCAATCACCACCTGCGATTTCTCCAAGGGCGGCCGCTACGATCGCAGATGAAGGTATCGCTAATGAATTTGGCGGAGAAAACGCCTGCACCTATGTCACTACGAAGGAAAATGACACGTACGAAGCTGCAGGTACCGAAAACAGCCGTGAAGAGGCAGGCGCTGCGTACTGTACGGGAGGGCCTCGTGCGGCGACGAAGGGAAACGAAACGTACGAAGCAGCAGGTAACGACATACAGAGCCGAGTGCTGCATACTGTACGGGAGGAGCGTGTGGAACTACGTTTGCTCCTTCCAACAGGGTCTGCAGAGCCAATATTTTGTACGGGGCGGTCGAATTTCACAAGACCAAGTAACATAAATCTCTAACACCAACCCAAACCAACCAACCAACCGACTGACCGACCGACCCACCGACCAACCGACCAACCGACCAACCGACCAACCGACCAACCGACCAACCAACCAACCAACCAACCAACCAACCAACCAAACAACCAAG
>NC_049987.1:25381070-25384502 GCF_000003815.2 Branchiostoma floridae | reverse complement strand
CAACAACAAACAAACAAACAAACAAACCAAGCAACCAACCAATCAACCCACCAACCGACCAACCAACCCACCAACCAACCCGCCAGCCCACCAGCCAACCAACCAACCAACCAACCAACCAACCAACCAACCAACCAACCAACCAACCAACCGTCCAACTGACCAACCGATCAATCAATCAATCGATCGATCAATCAATCAACCAAGTAACAAACAAACAAACCCTCATGCCAAAGGTGATACATACTAGCAGACATTTTAGTATTTTAATGTCATACGCACTCAAAATCTACAAAAATTTCTTAATAATGCTCAACCAAAATACGCAGACTTGAAGAATGTGTATTGGAACATTCTAAGTAAACTGGAATGTACATCGAAATTCAAGGCACGTCAAAATTCCAATAATTACAATTGTCAGAGACCATATCGGATGAAATTGTTTGTCTGCGAATGTGAATATTAGATGTCTACCTATAAAGAAAAAATCTAAGCCGAAGGCTATTTAGTTCGTCTTTGCGGCCTTTTCCGCTTGTCTTTGCCTCTCTCTCTGGAAAAAAAAACAACGGACATCAGAATTTTTACAAATGACAAATATTTGTTTTGTGTTTGGAAGACAGAAACAGAAACATATGCATTGATTCATTCCTGTTCATACATATATACTTGTAGAATGTGATTATGACACTGTATTCATAGAGATAACAGATTATTAATAAACCGTCTACTGACATTTATATCAAAACGGCTGTTATAGAATAACATTAAAAGATAAATCCATCGATTGTCTAATGAGATTTAAGAAAACAAACGACATCTAAATCTATCTGCCAAAATAAGTGCCCCTGGAAAATGTTACTTACGTGTAATCATAAATCATGAAGTAATTGTCAGTTTAAAATACTCTCAAGTTCTACAACTATACAGCAATGAAGCATAAAATTTCCTACAAAAAAATCAGTGATTCGCCATGTTTGCATGCATTTTCGTGATCTGGTAATGGTTTCTCCATCATGACGGTATAACAATGCAAAATTATTCATTGTTGCCTCTTTTTGCAAAGAATGTTTTCCATATTCTTTTGTAATCATTTATTACTATCTTTCAACAACAGTTTCTATGTTTCAATGATCTTTAACTCTATTTAATTAAAAAGTTGTATTTACAAAGGGGCAGGGTAAAATCAAGTTTGGAACCCTTTTAAATGTGTTAGAATTTTTTGAAATCATTTTCCTTCCGACTGGACTTTTTAGCTTCTTGAGGCTTGACACAAAAGTAATTTGCCAAGTGACAAATCCGGGTAGAAATGTATGTATATTGATAAATATAAAAAGGTGAATAACGTCTAAACTCTTCAGAAAGTAAACACAAAATATATTTTTATGCAATTAGTTTTGCAGAATGTATTTTCAAGAACTAGTTTTCTCTAAATGTTGAAAATTTTAAAATGTCAATGTTAACAATGTTAATCGTGTTAGTAAAGTAAATTGTGATCAATGTTCTTACATTTTATTCATTTACCACTTATACAAAGGGACATAGAAATAGTTGTTATGTCACGGGTTCTTGGCTGGTATGAACATAGCAAGAACTTTTCTGTTTTGTGTTTATGGACTTCTTGTTTTTATAATTGCATTTTGTCGTATAATATATACATTACTGTCAGGTATATTACTTACATTAGGTTGTATTTTTGCTTTATATGTACATGAAACTGAATTATACAGTTAGCCACTTCAAATAGAATATATACAGTGAATATAAAACTTCCAATTACAGGGTAAGATGCAAAATCATTATATATTATTACACTTCACTAATATGCGAAATTATAAATGCTACAATGACAATGACAATGACAATGTATAGGAGTACACCACAAGTAAATCGTAACGATTGATTAGGCATGTGTACACTGTATTCTAATAAAATCGTGATGTATTGAACAGTATTGTGCATAATATTTGTGTTGTCGCCTATTCATAATCATTAGGAGAAATACCCACCAAGGCAGCTTAGTTTACTAAGTGTAAAGTATCAAATGTACACCCCCGAAAATGTGGTTAGAACATATCTGGGACCTAAATGTTGGCGAAGTACGTTGATGAAGGAAGACATACAGGAAAGATACATTTCTTTTACTAATTGAGAAAAATATACAGGTCACAGATGATAATATATTCAAGCGGATAGCTCATATCAAACATCACCTTTCAAGATAAAAATTAAAACTAAGAAAATATATATTAACGGTAACAAGCATATCACATCATTTGCCATGGCCCTTGGTAGTCTAAAATGATATAACAAGGGCAAAATTCAGCATTAAGCTAATGAGTTCAAATAAGTTAAATGTATATGACAAAGCACCCTCTAGCTTCACACGCATCAAAAGTATTCAGTATTCTGGTACTCTCCAACTAAACTAAGCAATCTCAACTTCTGACTGAAAGAAATATACCAACAAATTGCGTTACAAAATTAATTTCAGATTCGAAAACATTACTTGTGTTCCTTGATATCGTATGATCTTCTTGGTGTGCTTATGGCATTTTTTAAAAATATGCACGATAAAGAAGCGGTTATACGCATAGGGAATGCACGCGAAGGGCTTAACGAAGATTAGTAAGCATCATATCTTTTTACAAAGCACACGTCACACAATTTACCACATGAAGAATTCTGCAAAAAGAAAGTTAATTATGTAGACTGTGATGCATAATCCATTGGAAAATATAACCTATGGAGTGGAGGTTCCTCTAATACTGTGTCTTGTTCCGATTTAAAATTCAAGCTTCACTTGTTAAAAGCTCCATTGTACATGCCCTCGGTTTTGTCGTGAGGGGCAGCGTGGACCTGTAGGACCCTCGGGTGCCGATGTTTCCCGAGGAACCCCTTCAGACGCTGCCACAGGTACTCCCACACCTCCAGTATGGTCAGCAGGCTGGCTCCTATAAACAGGCCCATCATGCCTCCTATGTTACCTGTGGGGTGGTGGGGGCCAACACATTAGCTTACCAATGGTTTTTGAGATAGTCTGAGCTTTCCATTTAGACAATGTACACGTTAAATGACAGGTAAAATGTTTGTAGATAGCATAAATAACGTACTTGCAAGTTGTCCACCGTCCATAGCTTTCAGCTCCCTGATTTTTTGATAACTTAGTTGTTCGTAGAAGACGCTGAAGACAACACCGTTTTCTCTGAAACAAACCAATTATAAACCAGTTATATAACCAAGAACGAATGTTGCATGTTTTACCTATGAATGTAAGGGGAAGTTTAGTCACTAGACTTTTAGGCGCCGCTTACACTATGCATGAAATGGTAACCTCTTTTTTTTCATATATAAGTGTTTTGGTGCATGTGTATGGTGTGTGTGGTTTATGTTTATATATGGTTTTATGGATCTCTATCTAACTCTATCTATCGA
>NC_049987.1:25348641-25379701 GCF_000003815.2 Branchiostoma floridae | reverse complement strand
GGGGAAGAAGATCCACGCAAGTCTTGACCTAGTTCTCCCAGCTCTCGCGAGAACTAGGTCACTCCGTGATCAAGATGGACTGATAGCTATCGAATATTTGGAGGTACGCGTGGTTGCCTTTAAAAATAGTCACTGATTGATGAAACATCCTCTTAACTCCTTGAATTTAGAGAAATGTACATATAGATAGATAGATATTGGAATTCTAGGCTAATCTAATGTTTTACCCCAGGTAGGCTAGTTTATAGTATAATAGCTGGTGGTGCGACTAAAATAGTACCATATACTAGAGGATAGCCCCTGAGGCGTCGCCCAAAGTGTCGGGTGACTTTTGAAGTCACCAACTGTCCAAAAAGTCCGCTTGTTTCGTTCAGATATTTTACGGACGTAGAATTTCATACACATGTCTCCGAAAGATGCTGAAAAAAAAAACAACCTTGAAATGCAACAAATAAATGTTGATCACTCTTGTTCAATTCTGAGTTGGTGCCCCTGATATACTATGGCGAGCTGGTACAAAAAGTGAGAACATATACCCATATAGACAAGTAACACACTTACCTAGCACAGCTCTAACGCAGGTAGAGATATTACCTGGGTTGCAAGGTGGCGCTTTACCTAGTGTAAAAACAAAATATAATTTTGGTTGCTTTTCGCCAAGAAACTGCCTTTAATTTCATTACAAAACGTGAAATACAAAATATTATGGGTTTTAGATTACTCGAAGTTAAAGTTAATCATTTACTCAGGGAAAGTCTTCTTCTCGTGTGCTCTCACGAGATTTAGAAAACGCAGGATTCCGCATGATTGTTATTCAAAATGTGAGGAGTTATCACGGCAACAGCGATATGTAGTATACAAGGATATGAGATGTTTCTGGAATATTCTAGGTATGACAGTCATGTTAAAGTTCGGAATGGACCTCAGCAAAAATTAAATGATTAATGTCCATTCAATAAAGAGATTTGTAGTAATTGTTTGCGATTAATTAGCACTTAGCTCGTGCCAATTCGCGAAATTTGGTCACTTGCGATTAAAAAAAAATGTGTTAGCAACCAGAGCAAATGTATCGCGCAAACAGATACCAACACACGCGGTCAAATGATTGAAAAGCGTACCTGGTAAGAAGAAGGGAACACAGCTGCAGTTTGTGATGATGTGTTTACTCCTGCACTCCTGATAGCAGGCAGGTAAGGTGTAGGTGTCGTAATATTCCAGCTGTCGGTCCTCGCAGACCCCCCACGGAGGCACGTGGTTCTCGTACTATGGAAGAGGAAATGAATCAAACGCAAGCAGTATCATAACAATTTCCGTTTACAAAGTTAAGAGCTGACCTACAAGTTTTAATTCAAATTTTGAAAGTTTGTTTGAACAGATATCATCTTCTACATTTCAACACAGTTTCCACCTAGCTGTTGCGCACATAGAAATAACTACGGCATTTTCAAGTACTGTGGTGCACTACTTTATACCCGAAGTGCTATTTTCACTGTGTGCTCATTGGTTGATCCTGAATCACATGATTCTCACAACCATATAAGTACAAGGGATGATCACCCTACTGCCTCTTGTTGGATTCATCCGCAACGCCGAGGAGCGCGTGGTGAGGTCGACCCAGGAAGTAACAGCTGGAGAGAGATTCGATGGGAAACAGGGTTTTCCCGAGGAGGGGATTTATCAGAAACCGACCCACCCACCCACCCTCCTTTATATCCGTGTACAGCTGGCAAGGGTTCCGTCTTCGCCGCGCGACTTCGGCGCTATCCCCATAACTTAATCACATATGAAGGATGATCCAATGAGTGCGCAGTGTGGATAGGAAACTATTGAGGACTGGGGTCGCCCCTAGATACTGTGTTATGCGACCTTAATTTCAATACAATCAGAAGTTCTAGAGACATGGCCTTCTACACACAAGCAACAACAACAAAAGACACATACACCCACCCAAAAGATGCTACCCAAAAAAAGCCCCTGCAGTTCCAGTGCAAACTGCCAGAGGGGGGGGGGGGCAAACATACATTATCCTTAGATTACAATCTATCTATAGCCACCAAAAATCAAGACCGTAGCATTTCTGGGTAAAAAAAGATACACATAAATGGAAGTTCTGCTACAGTAATAAGGTCACATGACAGAGGGCCAAAAATCTACTTTGACCTTCGTCTTTCCAACCCCAACGCACGTACGAATTAACCCCGTAATCCAACAAGAAGTTCTAGAGTTATGCTGACCACAAATATACGGAGACCAAACAGAAATACAAACAAACATAACAGACAGACACACAGACAGACACACCAACAGCTATATAACCTACTTGGTGAAAGTAATAACAAATATGAGATTTAGGGACTCACCACTGTACGTTGGACGCTGATAAAAGCGTGGCTGCCCGGCGAGAGGGCGATGCCCTGGGTGTCCATCATCGGAGGCTCGTCTTGGTCATGCACCAGTAGCTTCAGCCCGATTTCAGAGTTCCCTCCAGTAAAATAGTTTTCCGTGTACTGATCCTGCGGGAGAAATTCAGAATGAAATCCAACAATCAATAATTCAATCAATCAATGAACCAATCAGCAAATCGATCATTCAATCATTCATTCATATTCATTCAAGCAACCAGCCAGTGTGGCAAGACATCATACCGTTGTCATAACTTGAAACTATGATCTTTAGGATGCCTTAGAAATTTTTGCGGGTAGCCAGTTAAAAAAAATGACGTCACTTAAGTATGATCCCAACCATTACAGGGCAAATGTCACAATTAGAGGCACGCACAGATGCCTTGTTCAAATAAGTGTATGAAAGAAGCCTTCTTTTTGACAAATTTTCTATCTCATTTTCGAGCAAGAAATAATAGCAAAGGGTCTTGGCTATTTCAGTTTGTTCGACAGATAGGCTTTAAATTTCATACTTTTAAGTAATTTAAGATTTGTTGACACCTTGTGAACGGAGGTAAAAGGTCACCGGAGTATGCTTTGACGATCTCCTGATAATTTGCGCCGTTAGAAATTTGTGCAAAATCACAAGATGATCACCTCAGAAGTCACTACCGTGTCAATATGAGTCTTCCGTCGACTTTAAAAAGTAGGTGACTTTTGGCAAGTGAATTTTTTTTTGCCTATTTTCTATGTAGATGAGTATGAGGCTGTATTATTAGGCCATAGGAGAAAAAGCTTGAAAAATCGCCTTCTTACCTCTCTAATGTCCACAAATACCATGAGACCATTTCCCCACCCCTCCATCTTCTGCCACAGCTTTTTGGACTTGTCGGAGTTGAAGGTGTAGCAATTGCCGAAGAAGGTGTAGGAATGAGTAAAGTTCTGTGTGAATTCAAACCACAGTTGCTAGTAACATGTTACGTACCAAAATTCTTTTGAGGAAGGGAAAAGAAAGATTAATATATAACTTCAGACAACTCTCTATTTTCATGGCTACCCTGTCCCTCCAACGATATGGAGATCAGGGGACTAGGTAGGTCGGTAGGTAAATCATTCAAACCCCTTGTTACTCTTTGGGGTCCGCCCCCTCCCCGATAAAAACGACAGTTTCACCCCAAATCGCATCGGTATACGGTATACGTTGATGCAAAGCAGGCCCCTATATTGACTTACCAAATAGGTGCAGCCCTCGGCTTTCCAGAAGCACATCGCCATGCGATCTGAGTTGACGTCGAAGCCGTTTTCGCGCACGAAGTCTTGCAATGTTATGTTCTGTTTCGTCACAAAAGTCAAATGCCATTGATTAGCATTGCGTGGGTTGCATAAAAAGTTGATCGTCTTTCGAGTTTTATGACTGGCACTGAAATAAAAGAATGGCCTAAAACAGTTAAGCTAGTGATATTAAAGGTGGTTCAAGGATACCGAAAAGCCGACGATGGTTGCAATATTTGCAGAATAGCAGTTCAAAATCACAAATCATCGATTTGATATCCCTGAATATGTAGCCTGTTTAAAAAAATTAAAACAACAACAACAACAATACTACTCCGCGCATAAAGGTTAACCAACGTCACTGATTTCTAATAGGAACCAATGTCTATGAAAGGTGAGTTTTCATTTGTACCCACCCCTATGGTAGAGTTGACGGTTTCGTCAGGCTTGTAGCCCATGGATAGGAGAGTCGGGATGTCGTACTGAGCTCCCATCAAGTACGGGGACAGGTAAGACCACTCTACTAACTTCAGTTTCTGGGCGTCGAACCTACGAGGGAAGAACGAGAAGAAGTTTCACCGTGCATATCAGTATGACCAGAAGGGTATTGTTTTTACACAATTGGTAACGTGAACTAAAATGTGGGTTCGTAGATTCTAAACACGAAAAAGGCAACATTTTCGAGAAAACGCAGGATGTTTCTCTCCCAATAATTTGCCTTTTGTCAAGATACTCCATGATATACCATTATGCTCAACCATAGCGGCGAAATAAATAGGTTCGCCCCTGAGGCGTCACCAAAAAATGGACGTAATTCACGCAGCTTGATTCATTCATTGGCTTTCTTCCATAATAAACATGTTTCTTGAAACATTTTGGCAAAAGGGTCCTAAATATATCATAACCTTATGTATCACTGGGAAAAATGGAGTACGTACTTGTTCATGTTGCAGATTGTGACGGCCGGAAATGGTAAGGAATCGGTAAACTTTAACTTCGTATCGGTGATGGTGTCGTAGCTGAAGTAGTCCATGATCCTGAACAGTGTGGAAGGATACATCAATCAATCAATCAATCAATCAATCAATCAATCAATCAATCAATCAATCAATCAATCAATCAATCAATCATACAACCAATTGATATACTCACATTGAGCTGAGCATGTAGGTGAAGCCGCTGTATGAAGCAAGGATTGTTAGAACCCACATGACCCGGAAGTAGTTGCTGGGGGCGATCACAATCTGGGAAAAGGGATGAAACAGGTCAAGGTCAATGCGACAAATGAAACGGATGTTGATACCTTAAGCTTGAGGTCTTAAAGTCACATCCCCTGACATTGCCCCTGACATTGTCTCTGACGTTAAGCTCTGGGCACTTTATGCTACTCTAAGCAGAGGTTCTTTTAATATCATATCATATCATATCATATCATATCATATCATATCATATCATATCATATCATATCATATCATAACGGGAAATTTGGTTACTTGCAGCATAATCGTCTTTCTAATATGTTTAATTGCACCCAACATCAACACGACAAGTGTAAATAATTATGTGGTTGGCATAAACACGTATTGTACTTTTGAAAATCGGGCATGCAAATTCATGGCACCAAAATAGACAGTGTAATATCGAAGACATGCAAATTCATGGCACCAAAATAGACAGTGTAATATCGAAGACGAATGGAATACTATAACATTTATTTTAATTCTATTACATATCCGTGAGTGAGTGAGTGAGTGAGTGAGTGAGTGAGTGAGTGAGTGAGTGAGTGAGTGAGTGAGTGAGTGAGTAGGTGAGTGAGTCAGTGAATCAGTGAGTGATATTAAACATATTGGCACAGCAATCCCCCTTCATGCTATGTCCCTGTTGATCAACCGGTAGTAGCCTAACAGTTGAGCTTCTATTTCCAATTAGAATAGTTAGTAACTGAGAGGCCCAGGTTCAACCCAAGGAAGAGAATCTCGGTTTGGGCTGCACCCGTCTTTTGGAAGGACGTAAAACGTGGACGCCTAGTTTCGAAGAGGTGGCACATGAACATTAAATGATCTTAAATGAGAAGTGGCTAGCAACTTAACCCTGTAAAACATACCATGCTAAAGAAACAGGGCAAGGGCAATGCTTCACTACAAGTTAGATGACAACAACCATGCCCCACCCTACAGTGACTGATATAAATTATTTACGTTGATCCTGTAGTCTAGTAGAAATTTTGTCCTTGAACACTAATCCAGGATGTACAATGGAGCCCCCCCCCCCTCAGAAATCATTTATCAACCCTTCATGCACCAAAGACGACAGAAAATACGACTCATGGTATCCTGACTGTAATTTGTATGTCATAAGACAATTACCTAATTTAAAACGAGATAACAAAACCAGAAGATTCACTAGAGTACGCTAGAAAATCACTAGAGAATTTTCTCACTTCACTCATGTAAAAATGGACTTTGAATTGGAACGTCCCTCGAATAGAACGTTACATGAAGGATAACCACACGTTGTGTTTCAGCCAACTGAGGGTATAACCACACCATGAGCACTTAGGTTTAGGGTAAAAAAGTAATGATCCAACCAAATTTGAGTGGATAGAATAATTCTATCCGGATATACACATTGTACTGTTTAGTGCAGAACATTTGTCTTACGTCACAAGGCGGTTCATCTGGTATGTAATACAAACAAGAAGAACTGTATATAGTATTGAGTGCTAATTGACAAGAAATCAGCGCTTCTAAGGTATGCAAAATACATGATTAAAAATGACCCGGTGATTGACAAAGTAGATCGCCTTTTACTTCCATTTTTCAACTTAAACCACGCGTTTACAAGCATAAGAAATATGTTGTTTTTCACACAAACATTTAGCCCGCGGTCCATTTCCTTGAAGTAAAAAACTGTGACATTTCTGAACCTCTCTGCAATTAAAGACAATACACTTAGTGATGTCGTCACCGTTTTTTTTTTCATTTTATTATGTGCCTCAGAATGGAAAGACCAACGAAATAAGACGTCCCAACTAAAGGCCAGGGCATCTTAAAAATGGCAATGGATTTTCTTTAAGGGGCAGGCCATTTTGTACGTGTATGCAAACGCATTGCTGAAACAATCAATTTTCACCCACCTTCTTTTTTCTTTCTCCGGCAATAAAGAACATGCAGTACCTACCCTGTTGAGTCCGTGTAGAGTCGTGTTACCGGCGAACTCTTTCTCTGGAGAGTCTTTTTCGTCTTCGGGCGACATGGCGGAAGATTACTGCATACGGAACTGATATGTAAACCGTTGCACACCTGTCTCCTTTCATCCGATGTGAGAATGTAAAGATGAGCAGAGAAACATGTATTGATGTAAGAGGGTACAGAGATTTCTTATATAAAGGCTTGGTCTTTCGTTTAAGTGGCACCTAATGACCAAGTAGCTAGGCTAGATCACGGGTTCGAATCCTTTTCATACTGGCTAGATGTTGTAACGCTAGTTCCCCTTTATCCACGAGGTAACCTTTATCCGTTGTTAAAAAAATCTAGGTATTTATTTTGGGATGTCAATGCGACGGACAGTGGTATTAAACAAGCTGTATTTTTAAAAAAATAGTACACTTTCAAACCACTGTCCATCTACTTGATATCCCTTAACATCCCCTGGTTTTAAAATAATGGATATTGGTTACCCCACGGATTAATGTGAACTAGCGTTACCATTGAGGAATTAGGCAGTAAATGCGACTTACCTCCCTTTACTTAGGTGTGCAAAAATTGGGTACCTGAGTTTGGTTTTGGAGGTAAAAGACCGCAGAAGAAGAAGGATGGGCTTTCCGCTACAACGGAACTACTTTGGTAGGGTAACCGACCTTCACGGACATAGAGCGTTACACTACGTCGGGATTCTTTACCCAACACCTTAGAGTACCGACGGCACACCTCTTGGTAAGGTATTTTGTTGCCTAAATCCTAACCATATTTACACATACGCTGAAACTAAGAACTTCATTGAAATGGAGCGTCACACGTTTAATGCAGTCCTCCACCGGTACCCCACATTCTATAGTCTCTTTGTATAAAACACAAGGACATGGAAACCTAGAACTTCGCCGACTTCTCGATTCATTAAGGATGAAGACCGTAATTCTAAAAGCATAACATTCTTGTTACACTGTTACCTGTTGACGCATTCGGGACAGTGAAGCATGGAAGGTCGACCAGAAACCGTTCCAGCTATTTGGAATTTAAACAGGAACGTCTTAACATTTCCAAACAAAATATGGACAAGTAATATATACCCTGTGTCTATACATTATTCTGTGTTATGTCATATAAATTTGATTATAAGCATGACATACGCACACGCAACAACTATTTGCCTTGCTCCTAAAAGGGATCTTCAACCTTACCGTAAATCGTGAAAAGTACTAGTAACTGTCAAATGAGCAAATATATTCAGTGAATTGAAAGAAAATGAAAGTTGGTGTTCATATGATATTTATATTCCACTATCGCGCTGTGATCTAAATTTGACGGAGTGCTTAAAGAACTTTCATAAATAACTTAATGTATTTTTTACACTTTGTGTGTACTGACTCACTTTTATACTTTACACTATATTCCGATTAAGAAACCAAGATCGACAAATATAGAATTTAGCGTCGCCATCTGCTTGAATTGGAAACAGAGCCAGCCTGTGCACTATTAGCCGAAATGTGGTATCTCACTGCGCTTGGGGCACCGGTGTGGCACTGCGGGGTTCAAACGATTACTTAACGAATTTTAGAGATCAAGAACGAATTTTCTAGTTTTGTGTTGTTATTTTTTTGTATTTTTAGTCATACTGCAATGTGGAGTGGAGTAGAGTGTTCGCCTTGCACTCGGTAGGTCGTGAGTTAGATCCCCGGTCGAGTCATACCAAAGACTATAGAAATGGTACATGCTGGTTTCTCTACGTAGCAGCACTCAGCACTAATGAGGAAGAGTACGGAAGTTAAATGCACATTACTTCCAGTGGACCAGCCCCCTGCTGTAGTGGCTTGCACAAGTGTGTGGCCCAAGTGCCTCTCGAAATGGATTTGGGCGCCAACCCTAAGCATCTGCACAGATGTACGGGTAACTTTAACTTTTTAAGTCATACTTAGACATTCAAGGGTGACTTTAAACAGCGAAGTCTTTCAAAAGGTAAGGCCACAGTTCTACCAGACGGCGTTCGTGGAACCGGGGCATAAGTGGAAACCGCCTCCGAGGCGTTGCCAAAATAACCAGCGTTTTCACGGGAGAGGGCTGTCTGTATAAACAGGCGAGTCGGACCGTTACCTCTGAGTATAACAGACGAACGCCTGGCTTAGTCCGTCAATAAACCTAGATACCGCGGGAGGCTTCGCGCCCTGGCTGCGCACAAAGGTTCACGGTTGTAAGAATCCTTTCTTAAGTTTAGAGGGTGTCGCTGTAAACGCTTGAGATGATTTCAAAAGTTGCCAAAGGTGTCGTTCTCAGCCGCTACATCACTACTCAAACACGGGAACTCCGGCCTGCTGATTTCACTGTTACTTGAAGTGGTCCTTAAGCACTAGCTAGCAGACAACATGTAGTTTATCTTTTAATTTGAAAGTTTAGGAAGGAGAACAGGATTGCTAACAGATTGATCGGAAGTGTGGAAAATCAAGGTAAGTTTAGCATGTTCTTGAGCTCTTTAACTTGTAGGAGTTTTGTCAAATGTTCTGACCATCATTCGGCGGGAATTTTAGCTAACTTAAGGAAAATAGTAAAAACTTCCTTTTTGATCTACTAGATCATGTTACATTTTCTATAGTAGCCCCCCCCCCCCCGCCCCCTACGTAGTTCAGTACATAGGGGGCTACTAGCAGTAAGTCGGTAATACTATGTACTTTTAAAACTCCATCTGGATTTTCAAAAGAATGGAATAAAAAAAAGAAAATATCTCAATTAAGAACATGTTTTTTCTCCCAGTGGACTGCCGGATGTGGGAGGGGGGGGTGTACTCCTAGCCCTCGGTGTTCAAAACGGATAGGTCATGGTGTCTATTTGTCACTGGGTCTATTTGTTAAAGGGTACCCGGCCTGGTCCAAAACTACCCCGTGAGACTCAAGGTGTCCAACAAGGCAACGTAGGGGGAACGCCCGAAAGTGCAAAAAAATTGAAAGTGAACAGGGCCCCTTCTCTTCCAATAGGGACTTAACTTACATCCGGATATTCAGCTTTATATAGGCTAATACTGGCAAATGCAAGGACTGCCTTTCTGTTTCCAATTTCAGCAGATGGTGACTTGCTGCGACCTAAATCTTATTTGTATGCATGTCTTAAAAGACAAAAACAACACTAAGCGTAAAAAAAATATGAAATTTCAGCGAATTTATCTCACAATGCGATTTCGGCGAGGTGGCCGCGGTAGCATAATGATCTGAACACCAAATATTAATCCTTTAATTATTCTTCAATACACGAAATATATTTGCTCATTGACATTGACAGATGCTTTTTTACGATTTACAATATGGTAGAACATCATTTTTAGGGGGCGGAAGAAATTTGTTGCGCGACGGGAATGCCATGCATATAACAAAATGAACATGACCTAACCGAGAATATTGCTTGCCTTTATTTTGTTTGGAAATGTTTAGACGTTGCTGTGTAAATTCCAAATAGCTGGAACGGTTTCTTACCGACCTGCCATACTCGGCATACGTTACGAATGCGTCAAAGGTAACAGTATATCCAAGAATTTTCACAGTATTCATCCTCAATGAATCAAGAAGTCGGCGAAGTTCTATATTTCTATGATCTTGTGTATTATACAAAGAGACTATAAAGTGTGGGGTGCAGGACTTGCAAAGTTCCTTGCCACTTAGGATCTTGGTTTCAGCGTTCATGTAAATATGCTGAGGGTTTAGGGCAACAAAACAGCAGTTGGCACTCCAAGGTGTTGAGTAAGAAATCCAGACGAAGTGTAACGCTCCATGTCCGTGAAGGTCGTTTAACCTATTAACTAGTACCGTTGTAGCGGAAAGCCCATCCCTCTACTATTTTGCGCCTTTTATCCAAAACCTATACGAACTCACGTACGCATTTTTTTACACCTGACTGATGTGAGAAAATCCGTATAAAGTACTTCTGCCAATGGAACAACGTCTAGCATGGGTGGTCAGCGGGCAAACGCGTGTCTCTCGGCCTCTGGTCTACTAACTACTTGGCCATAAGATGCCACTTCGACAAAAGACAAAGCCTTTATCTAAGACATCCCTGTACCGGTACCCTCTTACATTTATATATTAGGTTTTTCGGTCCATCTTTACATTCGCACAGCGGAGGAAAGAAGACAGGTGTGCAGAGGATTTTACATCAGTTCCGTAAGCAGTTCAACCTTCCGCCATGTCGCCGGCGGAGGAGAAAGAGTCCCCGGAGAAAGAGTTCGCCGGTACGGACTCAACAGGGTGGGTGTTTGTATATATAATTTTACGTGCCGGCCTTGGCCCTCTAGGAACATTTAATTCCAATTTTCTAAATGTGTGCCCAAGATTCTTCTTTGGGGCTTAAAAAGGTTTTTGTTCATATTCTTGGTCTTTTTCTTCTGAAGCACACGATAAAGGAAACGACTCACGTCAACATTAACTACATAACGTGCACATGACATGTACCATTTTGTAGAAAAAATGTTTAAAATTTCAGTTATCTTTCCTTGAGGGGGTAGCTCAATTGTTTGTGTAGTAAATAAAATCAACAAACTCTGTTTACATGTTAATATTTATTTATCACGCGTGTGGTTTAACTTGAAATGGGAAGGAAAGGCGATTCATTTGGTTAAATCCCTAGCCATGAATAACTTTTCGACAAATATTTTGTATACCTTGGAAGACATGAGGCGTTCTTTACTTGTCAACTAGCAGTCAGTATGTAGTTCTTCTTGTTTGCCTCGCATACCAGGTTAACCGCCCCATGGCGTAAGACACCAGTGCATGTCCGGACAGATTTACTTAATCCACTAACATCCATCCATTAACATGGCATATTTTTGCGGGTTCTTTAACAATTTAAGGTATGGCTCTCCACAAAAACTAGACCTCAATCAAATGCCCTATCGGAGGAAAGTGTCTAACCGAAGCTCATTTTCACCTGAGATAAGTGAGGGGATTCTTTTTTACTACAGTAAATTTGTGGTTATGATATTTCGTTCTAAAGCTAAGGGCACAACCCGCCGTCCGTGCAAATACGTGCTGTCTACGTACCAAAATGTCGGCAATCTTTTGGGATCCATAAGTTGTAAGTACCGCCTACGAACGCCTACTTTACGTGCAGGCAAAACCTTTGTGCCATCGGGCTGTGTATTCGACACACCACCCCCACCCACCCGTTTGTACGGGCGACGCTCTTGCCCTATAAAGTCTGAACGTTTTCAGAAATAAGTGGCGGACGTGGCCTCCCCAAGAAACGTACGGACAAATTACACATACGGCCGGTTGTGAAATTAGTTTTAAGGAGGTAAATTTCTGATGATAAGATTTATGTACCTATGGTGACGAATTCTATCCATTACAAAGATCGCCATAAGCTAGATTTCCTGTCATCTTCGAACCATGAAATGAATGAGGGTGTGCGTGGCTTTACTGCTATACACTAAAGATTATTGTTTAAGGACGAGTCATCTATATACCTTTCTCACGCGGCGGCCATGATAGATCGAAGACGAGGTCAATGAGGCAAACAGACAAAACTTATTTCTAAAATCAACTCCCAAACCACACAAATTTTCACAATATAAGATCAAATAATAAATGATATTTTATTTTGCAAATCCATGCCTGTAGGCTTACTGCAATGTTACAGACGGTAAAAAGTAGCAAGTGTCTATTCTATACAGCTATCTTATGATTCTACATACTTTACTGGGAGGTTTGACTTCTTCTTTGGAGGCAGTGGCTGATGACAAGTCCCGCGTTTTTAATGATTAGTGGGCTCTGTGATTTTAACAGGAATGTAGTTTTTTGAAGGTCTACTAGCTGGTGAAAGGTTGGAAATATTTTTTTGATAGTGTCAAAAAGTTTATATATCATAACTAGTGTTATGCACCGAAATATTTTGCAATTTAGAGTAGCGTAGACTGACTCCATAGTACATTAAGAGATGTAAAATAAAAACAGAATAATGCAATTATTTGTATGTCAAAACTTGTTTTAGCTCCATCATTGCCGCCGCGTGAGAAATGTGTCTGAGATGTGCGTAAATATTTGATATAGGTATCTGCTGAAGAGTAGTCATTGTTGTTGTACAACTATTAGTGCCTCGAGTCACATAGGTCAGCAAGTTTTCTTGCAGTTTTTGCAGCGGGTTTTCAAGATATCAACATTTGCGTCCTTTGTCGTATTGACCTTGACCTTTTGTTCCATCTCTTCCCCAGATTGTGATTGCCCCTAGCAACTACTTCCGGGTCATGTGGGTTCTCACAATCCTGGCGTCATATAGCGGCTTTGCCTACATGCTCAGCTCAATGTGAGTATACCGATTGCTTGGAAGATTGATTAATTGATTAGTTGATTGACTGATAGGCACTAGAGACCTGTTTACTCTATCATGTGAGAAAACTCCAATTTGTGCAAGCTGTATTACTCTGATAAAATGTATCCTTCTGCGCTGTACAGGATCATCGACTACTTCAGCTACGACACCATCACCGATACGAAGTTGAAGTTTACCGATGCCTTACCATTTCCGGCCGTCACAATCTGCAACATGAACAAGTAGGTAACTCATTCTTCCTAATTATCGATTAGGGTCTAATATATTGATGATATTTTTGCCAAAAAAGTTTCACAAAACATATTAATTATCGAAGTAAGTCAATGAATGAATCAACTTCCATGAATTACGTCCATTTTTGGTGACGCCTCAGGGGCGAGCCTATTTTATTGTGCCTCCTCATGGTTGAGCATGATGGTATATTATGTACATGCAGTATCTGGACAAAGACAAACTACTACGAGGGAAACATCCTGCGTTTTCTCTAAAATGTTGCCTTTTAGAGTTAAGAACATATATTTGGCTTAGCAGAGCTGATTCGATTAGGCATTCGTGAATGCTGTGTGATATTCCAACAAAGAAGCATACGTAAGGTATCAGTTGGATAAGTTTTATATCATTAACGTTATTTTTTTGTTCTGAATTGCCATAAATTTTCAGGCATTTTGCCCAAGTTATCGTTACGGATTGTGTAAACACAATACATTTTCTGGTCATACGGATACGCATGGTGAAACATTCATTCAATTGTTCTTCCCACGTAGGTTCGACTTCCAGAAACTGAAGTTAGTTGAGTGGTCTTACCTGACCCCGTACTTGATGGGAGCTCAGTACGACATCCCCACACTCCTTGCAATGGGCTTTAGTCCTGACGAAACCATCAACTCTACCATAGGGGTGGGTACTGAAAACTTACCTTTGATACTCTTTGGTTCTTTCCACAACTCAGTAACGATGGCTAACCTTTATTAGCAAAATAAGCTATTATATTTTTGGCGACGCCTAAGGGAAAAGCCAAATGTAATGATATTGTGTTCAGTCTAAAAGAATTCTAGGAATTGTACAGACATGTGTCCACAGGAATGCTGCATGGTCCATAGGAATGTTTGGAATTCCAGTCAGGGAGCCAGTCCATAGGAATGTTTAAAATTAAAATGTTAAAATTTAGGGATGTCAAATCGATATATTGCGACTTTAGACAGCTATATTTTGAAAATAAGGCAATTTGAAACCATCATCGGTTTTGTCGGCCTTCCGCAATTTTTGTACCCACCTCTGATGTCACTAACTCACGTGGGTTTCTTTCCAGATACTTCAACTATTTCAATGTCACTTATCATCTCGTTTGACGATCAACATTTCTTTCGCAACCGACGCAATGCTAATCAATGGCATTTGATTTTTGTGACTTAACAGAACATAACATTACAAGACTTCGTGTTGCAAAACGGCTTCGACGTCAACTCAGATCGCATGGCAATGTGCTTCTGGAAAACCGAGGGCTGCACCCATTTGGTAAGTTGATATAGGGGCCTGCTCTGCATCCTACGTATACTGATGAGATTTGGGGTGAAACGGTCTTTTTTAATGGGGCTGGGGGTGGGCATAGAATAATAATTAAAAAAAAAGTAAATGAGTTAGAAAATGATTGTCTGAAGTTTTATATTCATCTTTCTTTTCCCTTGCTGAAAAGGATCTGAGTACGCAACATGTGACAAGCAACTGTGCTTTGAAATCACACAGAACTTTACTCATACCTACACCTTCTTCGGCAACTGTTACACCTTCAACTCCGACAAGTCCAACACGCTGTGGCAGACGATGGAGGGGCACGGAAACGGTCTCATGGTCTTTGTGGATATAAGAGCGGTAAGAAAGCGATTTTCCTAGCCTTTTCATTGTAATAACTTTAGGCCACTGCCTTTTGATACTTCCTCACATTCATATAAATAAAAAATAGGCAGCAAAAAAGGCTGTCAAAATTTTCTACGTGTTAAGTCAGTGGAAAACTCATATTAGCAGCGTAGTCTGACTTCTAAGGTAATCATTTCTCCCAAATTTCTAACGGCACAAACTATCAAGAGAGCTTCAAAGCAAGCTCCAGTGACCTTTGACCTCTCTTTACAAGATATCAACACTTCTTTGTTAATTAAAGGAGGTTAAAAAACTTAATTTAAAAGTGTGAAGGACATTAGAAACATGCCTTAAGCCTATTTTTGAAACAGACTTAAATGGCCAAGACCCTTACCTGTAATTTTTAGCTCAAAATGCCAACATTTGTCACAAATAAGGTTTCTTACATTTATTTCAAGAAGGCATCTGCGCATGCCTTTAATTGTTACCTTTTCTCCTGTAATGGTTGGAATCATGCATAAGTGACGCCATTGGTTATTAATGGCTACAAGTCAAAATTTTCTTCCATTAAAATCCTACCGTTTAGAGTTACATGTTTCCAGTTATGGTAGGTGTATCCACATGTTGTGATGTACGGGAACACACTATACACCACACACCAATTACAATTCTTTCAGTTACTGTCAAGGGGCGTAGCTACTAGCGGAACAGGTGGGACCGGTTTTCCACCCCCAAACAGGACTGGACCGGGTTTTTCGCAGTCTGGACCGGACAGTTTTTTTCCGAAAACCCTATCGGTTGGTTACTTGAATGAATAAGTGAATGTAAATAAACGAATGTAAATAAATGAATGTGAATGAATGAATGATCAATTGGTTGCTTGATTGAACCATCAATTGATGGATTTTATACTGATTTAATCCCACAGGAGGAGTACACTGAAAACTATTTTACGGGGGGGAACTCTGAAATCGGGCTAAAGCTACTGGTGCATGACCAAGACGAGCCCCCTATGATGGACACCCAGGGCATCGCCCTCGCGCCGGGCAGCCACGCTTTCGTGGGCGTCAAACGCACAGTGGTGAGTAGGCTTGGGTACACCATACCGGTACAAAACCTTTTTTTTCTTATTTCTAATACAAATACAACGGACCTAAAAAAATCAATGACCGAATTTTGGACCTATTGGAAAATAAACATCATATGAGCAGATATTTACACGTTTGGGGGCTGACCGGTCGAAGAAAATGACAAGAGCGAAGTAGAGCGGAGTTTATATTTATTTCTAACAAGTTTTACAGTCAATAGTCCAGCGTACGTTAGCCTTGTAGGATTTTAAAAAGGCCAATGGAAGTCGGATACTTCCCAAAACAGATTTCTTTGTAGCGGAATGAACATTTGTTTTGAGTATCGCCCATACACAAGTTTGCAAATACTGATCCTCTGGACCTGAACCGGACCTGTAGCATAGGGTCGTCCCAAACAGTAGTTATGTACCAATTTTCATCTGATTGAAATGAAAAATAAAAGTGTTGTAAGTGTTGATAATCTGTGTCGTTTCCCGTCTCTTTTCAGTGTCGGAGGATGGGTTCAAATGTGTACAACTTCCTCATGATAGTTCACATTCTTCGAAGTGTTGGCTATGTAAACTTCAGTATTCTTGGATGCTTTCTGTATCTATAAACATAAATGGGCTTTCATAATTTGAATGGAACTTTGTACATGTAAGCTGTTAACTTTGTGCACTGATTTTTTATGATACTGTATTCGACTGATCCATCTCCTCTTACATAGTACGAGAACCACGTCCCTCCATGGGGGGTCTGCGAGGACCTACAGCTGGAGTATTACGACACCTACACCTTACCTGCCTGCTATCTGGAGTGCAGAAGTAAACACGTCATCGCAAACTGCAGCTGTGTTCCCTTCTTCTTACCAGGTACTATTTCTATTCACTGGGCAAAAATCATGCTTTGAATATCTCGCGTTGTCCAGATCTCGCGAGAACACACGAGAAGGAGGGTGTCTATGAACCAATACACCTTTTTCACGCGACGGCCATGATAGATCTAAAACGAGTTCAATGAGACAAACAAAAGACTGTCCATCTTAATAAGCAGTTCAACCAATGATAGTTTTTTTTAGAAAATCGACCAATAAGAGAATGGCTGCATGTCCGTTCAATATATGGATTACATTGTGTATTATGCTTTTTCTTCAATTCAAGGGACTATGGGATTAACCAGTGCTGCACAAAATTGCTACACCTTTCGGCGCATGACACTAATAATACATGTACTAGAACTTATTACCTGATCATATATTGGGAAAACTTGCGTGGTTTGGGCGAAAAACTAGCTGATTTCAGAATAACTTTTGTCTGTTTGCCTCATTGACCTCGTCTTCGATCTATCATGGATGCCGCAAGAGAAAGATGTAGTTGGACTGGGAGAGGTTAACGATAAACTTTGATTAATAAGCCACCCGTCGTAACTTGTAGTTTATCTGATGTAATAAAGGCGGTCTTTAATTACCTTCAGGATGGAACAACCAAAATGTTTCTTTTTTTTTTAACCCTAGGAAAAGCGCCACACTGCAACCCAGGCAATATCTCCACCTGTGTCAGAGCTGTTCTAGGTAAGAGTCTCACTTAGAATATAAATGATGGCAGCAACTGTTACACAGAGTACAAAATAAAGGTATAGGGTAAAGCTTAACACCCTAATTCCTATAACAATATATAAGGGCTAGCATAAGTTCTGATGTCATGTTTCAGTCTAGTGGGGCTAATTATGAGTGTTGGTATTTTTTCTAATAACAAAGCATTCTTTTATATGTTTGTCTATTTTTGTGTTGCAGGAGTTGTTGCAAGTGAATACATATCTAAATTTGTCTGTACATAGCATCGATATCTAATTTGATAGTACATAGGTTTAGAAATGTGAATAACTTATGTCATCGCCTGACCGTTTTGGCGACGCCTCAGGGGCTATACCTTAAATTATAGTACTACTTTAGTCGCTCCATTAGCTATAATACAATAAGCTAGCCTACCTGGAGAAGGTATAAATTCACAGAATTCACGAGGAATTTCCTTTTTGGTTTAAAAGGTTTTGCCGATGCCTCAGGGGACCTAGACTGATAGAATACTGCACTTCATGTATTCTGTTCACACCACTATACATGTAGCTATTATACAATCAATAAGTGGCCATCTTACCTGGAGTAAAACATGAAATCAACCTACAGTACATCCATTTATCAGGCCATTTGACAAGAATTCTAGGAAAATTCACAATGTTTTTTTGTCATTTGTAACAGGTAGGGTGATCTCTGGTGAGCTGAAGTGTGACTGTCCCGTACCCTGCAGTATGATCAAGTACAGCACGTCTGTGTCCTACGCAGGCTGGCCAAACAAATTCACCGAGGAAAGCATCATCCGAATTTATAACCAAACAAAAGACTATATGGCGTGAGTATGCATATACAGTAGAAGCCGCTTAATTGCACGGCCTATTTGCCAGTAAATTTTGTGCTATTATCCGTCATGTGAAATAATACGAAGTTATCTAGCTGGACCGCACTGATTTGGGATTTGGGGATTCCGTGCAGTTAACAGAACTGTGCGCTAATCCGTTGTGCAACTAGCTGGCTACTACTGTACATAAGTTATGAAGTAGCATATAAGAGATATCTCTACCACCTAGGGAACATGCTAAATAAATCAAGCACATATATACTGAAGGAAGCACAAGCACACAAATCAAACTCACACAGACCAACCCACCAGTCACACACACACACACACGCACACACACACACACACACACACACACATACACATAAAGGATTCCGTTACACATACACATACACATACACTATCTCTCATAGGTAAAATATGGTTCATGGTTATCCACCTCTTGTTTATTTCAGAGAAAACGGTGTTGTCTTCAGCGTCTTCTACGAACAACTGAATTATCAGAAAGTCCGGGAGCTAAAAGCTATGGATAGTGGACAGCTTGCAAGTATGTAAAAGTTATTTACTCAGTTTACTGACAACCTTTCATTTCACCAAACATCAACTTCCTTCTTCAAAACTATAAAAATGAATGTTGCATTTACTTTTAATTCTAGGAATCTTTCTTTAAATGTTAATGCCTTTTACTCGGTCAATGAACTCTTTCTCAACTACAAGTACGCATGTGCAACGACAGGAATTGTGGGAAATATGTCAAAGGTGTCATGACTTGTAAACAGTTCTTGTCTATTTTCTCGATTTCGATAGCATAATGTTAAGACGTGTTTTGTATATATCCCAGAGAACAGGACTCGGATATTTTCCTATTTTATCACGCTTGCTTCATTTAAAAAAAACATTAAGTACGCTAATGTGTACGCCCCCCTCCCCACCCCACACAGGTAACATAGGAGGAATGATGGGCCTGTTTATAGGAGCCAGCCTGCTGACCATCCTGGAGGCGTGGGAGTACCTGTGGCAGCGTCTGAAGGGGTTCCTAGGGAAACGTACCATCAGGAGCCCGAGGGTCGCCGAGGTCCAAACCGAGCCTGATAACAAAGCCGAGGGCTTGCACAATGACACTTTTTACAAATGAACCTTCTTTAAATCCAAACATAACGCAGTAATGAAGGAGCTCTGAACTCCAGAAAGAATTCTTAACTTGAAATGTCATCTGTGTTGGTAGAAGTCATTAGTCACTAGTTTAACTCTTATTTTCAAAACAAAAATTGAACAAATTTTCGACTAAACAGCACCAGTCTTTCTCAATGAGACGAACACGTGACTCAGTAAGCAGTGGATCATAGGTTGCAGGAAGTCCATGGCGACTACCGTCTCTGTTCAGGGATGGTTGTAAGCTCTGATGTAGATAGCTTCCTTGGATTCTTATTTCGATTGGATGATGTATTCATGTATACATAATCAGCCCACTTGTTTTGCAGAATTCTACAAGTAGTGATTTACGAGACGTGTGCTTTGTAAAACGATGTGATAATTTGCTAATTCTATGCAGACCCTACACAGGCATTCCTACACGTGTATTCATATCCTTTTTCTTAAATATTTTAGAAATAAGAAAACCAAGAAATTCAATTGTTGATACTACATAACATTACACATATATTTTCTTATCGCAGATGAAATTATTTTCAAATTGTTACCCAAGTTTTCTAGAGTCTTGTTAGGAACATTGTATTCAATCGTTGGCTGAAATGGCTTAATACATTTGGAGGGTACTTAGAGGAGATTAGGAGAATACTGAATGCTTAATTACTTGTGGCTACGTTATCATATATTTGTATGGCGTGTGAGTTTTTTTTTACCTCCTAAAGTTTTAATCTATCACAAATGTCACCCAAGTTGGAGTTTAGGAATCTTTTACACCCTTTTCCACTTGGATGGCGCTCTCGCCGCGCTCTCTCCGCGATGATGATGATGATACTTAGGGTGAAGTTATATTCCTGTTTTGAACTGTTTGAGATCCAGTGCAAGCTCAGTTTTTTTTTTTTCTCTGAAAGGTCAATATGTTTGTTAATCTTTTCTCAGTAAAGCAGGTTGCAGTCAGATTTGTCCAATAACGAATATGAAAATAAGTATATTCGGTAGAGTCTGAATTTCTCCTTCAGTATATATTACAATTCATTTGAATATTCGTGACTCGACAAATGCGACCGCAATTATTTGCTAAAACATCTAGTGCGTGTGGTTGGAGTTCGGAGAAAACAAGCGCCACATTTTGTACTTTATCCTAGTGAATATCACATTTGTTTTGTGTAACGTAGTGGCTAACGAACGGTTTGCTCAAATGATCGGTGTGGTTTAACATTCAGTAAGTGCATCATCTTACACATCTGAACGAAAAGAAATTAATACAGTTTAACTTATGGTAATTGTATGTGTTTTCATGCTCTGATTTTGAATTGAAAATAAGAACTTGTCCGATGGGTAATTTGTTCATAAAAAGTCAAGGTACCTTAAGAACCCTCTAAAAGGTCGGGGGGGGGGTAGGTGAGGTGAGGTGAGGTAAACTTGCTGAGCTCACCTTAATTTTTCGCACTTTGGACTACCGGTTAGCAATCCTGCCCCCTACCCACCGTTTGCAAATTAAAAGATAAACTACAGGTAGTCTGTCAGCTAGAGTTAAGATACCCATGCATGTAACAGTGATATCAGCACGGCAGTAGCGCCTAAGAACGACACGTTTGGTAACTTTTGAAATCATCTCAAGCGTTCCGAGCGACACCCTCTTATCTTAAGAAAGGATCCTAACAACTGTGAACCTTTGTTCTCAGCCAGGGCTCGAAGCCCCGCGCGGTATCTAAGTTTGTTGACGTATTAAGCCAGGCGTTCGTCTTTTCAACTCAGAGGTAACGGCCCGATTCGCCGGTTTATGCAGACTGTTTGTCGTCTCCCGTGAAAAGGCTGTTTTTTGGCAACACCTCGGAGACGGCTTCTGTAGCTACGCCAATGTTCTTCGTATACACCCAATATACTAAGGCGGCGACCTCACTGCGACCGAGTGGTTAGCGATCGACGGTTTACTTATACTGTAGAAGCACAACCCATTTACCAGCGTATTTTGTGCAATTATCCGCATGGTGCACTATCTAGCTGGACCGCACCAGTTTGGGATTCTTGGATTACGTTCAATTAACAAAAGTGTGCGGTAATCCGTCGTGCAATAATCTAGCTTCTACTGTAAAGTAAAATTAATATCTTTACGCATTTTGCGTTTCATTGTCTCTACATTCATGCTTTTACATTTTGCATAATCTTCTGATTATGAAGTCGAGGGACGAACAACTCGTATTTAGCCCGAAGCAAGGTCGCACGCGAGCGCTTTCTAGTTCAATAAGGGTGGGGGTTACGCGGCTAGCCCTTTTAAAAGTTCTTCCTGTTTACAATCGCGTAGCATCACTTGCCAGCTGGGGTTACTTACAAGTCCTCTCCTTAACTCCAGATAAAAAACAATTCCATAAGAAACAGAAGGTTGTAGTTTGCCAGGTATTTATCTTGTTTGTTCATCGCGACGTACAGACAGGATAAAGAGTCTGGTTTGTGTTACACATAAATACGAAAAAATAGAATTATAATATCTCCCCTTCATATGTATAACGGAATAAACAGTCTTTAACGTCGTTAAGTCAATAAATTGGAAGTTGGTAGCCTCAACATCATAGAAGAAGCGGCAGAGGCCTTAACTAATGTATCAGGATATAATGACAACGAGAAGGCAGCTGATTCTTGTGATGCGTAAGAAAAATTCGTCTTTGTCTCTGAAATTCGATTAATAATTTTCGGACCCCGCAGTGCCACACCGGTGTCCCAAGTGCAGTGAAATACCACCATACCTCCTTGGGGGCTGATGACTGGAAGGCCTAACTGAAAGGCGAGATGAACTCAACACGCATCAAGGAATTCCTGAGGTAAAAGAGAAACACACAATGTTAATGATAAATAAATGGCGATATTCTTTCTGTGAACACTGTCTACGAAGTTCAACATCAACAAAGTTAATCTTTGTAAATGCGTCAAATAAAGCCAGGGATGTCGGATGCTCCTGTCTTTTTACCAAGTACCACTCTAATTAGACCAACTTTGCTTAACACCCTACTTAAGTCGACCCTAACCCTAACCCTAACCCTAAACCTAACCCTAAACCTAAACCTAACCCTTAACCCTAACCCTAACACTAACCCTAACCCTAACCCTGGTAAAGTTGACTGGGTCGAGATTACAAAGATCCCATAGTACGTCTTAGCGTCGTAACATTGTCACCCCATCAGAGTAAAAAAGCCAAGATATCATGTAGATGATTTCATTGGAACTACAAGATACATTTTAGGCTACACCAATTTGATTTGTTGTGGTCTTCCTTATGAGTGAGTGAATGAGTAAGTGAGCGAGTGAATGAGTGAGTGAAGCAGTTAGTGAATAAGTGAGTGTGAATGAATGGGTGAGTGTGAGTGAATGAGTTAGTGAATGAGTGAGTGAGGTAGCGAGTGAATATGTGAGAGAGTAAGTGATTGAGGTAGTGAGTGAATGAGTGTCAGGTTGTGAGTGAGGAAGTAAGTGAATGAGTATGAGTGAGTAAGTGAGTGAGAAAGGGTGAGCAGTTCTATGTGACGTTACAATTATGACGTACAGGGCTCTCCCCAGAATTTTTAAGGGGAGTGGTGCTGGAGGGCGTGCCGCAGTATGGCTATGAGGGGAGTGGTGCTGGAGGGGGGGGGGGGGGTCTGCGTTATAGTTATCACAATTTGAAGCATTCCCGACACTTAAGCTTTAAAATCTTTAAAAGAAAAGAAAAATCAGTACGAATAGGTAACAATATTTGCTGACGCTAGACGAACTTTATGAATTAAGAATAATTTATTTCACGCTTTGCAGTTTTGCTTTTATTCTAATTCATATTTCTACATATCGGGTCATATCCCGAAAGGCAATACGACTCAATACTGGTTACTACACCAAGGGTGTTTAAATGTTCCTACGGGTTTTAATACATCCCTTCGAACTCTATGGCATTAATACGATCCACTTAGAAGACTGGATACGACTTCTGCAGAATTTTTAGGGCTTGTAACTAAAAGCCGAACGTACCATGGAAATCTAGTGAACTTATTACAAAATGTACAACACACACAGTCCTTTATCTGCGGTTATCCTATCTGCAATTTATTTCAAAAAATGGTATATTGTTTTTTCCAAGTGCAATATTTTGAAAACATTGCAATCTGAAACAGATTTCCGTCAATTTCTTCTCCGCTGATACTCACCTCACGGATAAATATGAAATAAGTTTACATGTATGTCGGCAAAAAGCAACCTCAAATAACACTCTCACCAAGGAATCTCCAAGCAGAGGTTAGGCTCCGGCTTTTTTCTTTTACGATTTATTACGTGTTTTATATGGCTTCCTATTTCGTACACTTTTCTTTAAGTCTTGCGGCTCGATGGAAAGCTACCTAATATGTATATCACAATGAGTTATATTAATGATTAAGAAAGATAGATATGACATTGTCGACGTGTGAGAAGAGACGACTAGCAGAAATTGTCTATATCTGAAGGGTAAATACTTTCTAGGACTAGGTTACCTTGACTGCAATAATATCAAACGTCGCTAGAGACCGCTTTCAACGTTGCTAGAGACCGCAGAAATAACAAGGGGTTCTCTTGATTTTGTGGGGGGTGGTCAAATCAATAAAGTCGATGACACGTATTCTATAACAGCATAGCTTATCTTTTTTTGTCAGAAAGATATTACTATGTATACTAGAAAGCTGCACAACAGTTTAAAATGTGTTTCTAACTTGATTATGAATCTGCTTTTGCCCAAGGCTCCTTCGTTTGAAAACAGCAACTTTCTTCCCTCATCAAGTTAACGTCAGAAGCAGCCCGTATGTGTTTTCGTTGTTTTGCTGGGAACTTTTTTTCTATAGACGGGTAACTAAATGACAGCAAAGATCTCACGTCTGTTTCTCAACAAAAACGTGATGAAAAAAAAAACACCTGAAAGACCAACGGCATTATTCAAGTTCATTGAAGACGAACAAACAGATTAATAACGTTACTTTCGAACTTTGCCATTGTTATCACAACAAGGATGGGCGTATTTGTGTCGCACGACAAATGGACTATACTACAAAGTACTGTACTGTTAGGCTCATTCTATGAGAGCGTTGCCAATTAACACCCTAATTCTATACTATTGAACTCGCTCCATGAGAGTGTCGCCAAAAAGTATTGTTCAGTAGATCTCAATGGTATCATGTGACAAAGAAAAGGATAGGGTTACGCTTGACTTTGATTTGATTTTTGATTTGATTTATTCGGCTGTATAATGAGAAATACAGCCAGGGCTACCCAACTAGCCGAAGGGTATTATCAAGGGCTAGCCCTGGTAACTGCACAATATACAATAACAACATTACATTTGTCGATACATGAGGTGTTTCTTTTAACCACGACCGTCAAGGAAGTACCACAGCTCCTAGTCTTCCCCCACGTCATTTCAAGCTAGAACAACCAAGGAGAGTCCATCATGGGTTTTTACTGCCGTGTTGCGGTTGCGGTGGTCGTTGTGGCGATGTTGACATCAACAAGTCGTAGCCAAGACGGCAGGACTGGACAGGTGGGTCCTTTTACTCACCTGAGACATCACACAGTATCGTATGAAGTCTCATTTTGTGTTGAACTTCCACATACATGATATATGTTGATAGATTTATTAGTACTCAATGTAACGTCAACTTGTATCATTATTATATTTTATACTACCCTTACATGACCTCAAAGGAAAGCGGCCTGCAGTGAATAAATAAAGGTTAAAACAAAACAAAATATCGTGGGTAGCGTGTCGGACGCTTACGTTTCAACTCACGCACGTTTCAACTGTACTGATCTACGGATAAACGGTATAAATATGTCTTTCAAAGAACTGTCGTCGTTACATATTCTATCGTCTTCATTTTCGCCATGTTTTATAAGGTCTGGATCCGGATAAATACTGGGCAATACCCCTATAGTTTGGGTAAATCGCCCAGAAACTGCTGTGCAGTTATTCCTAGTTCCTCAGGTGTTCAGTTAAGCCCCGGCCACAAGAATCGTACGACGTCCTTGCGATGGCATATTCCGCACATCGTACGATGAGCGCAGTGAATCGCAGCTAAATCGTAATCAAAATCAGCCACCGCAGAGCATCGGATGATGTTCAAAATTTTTCGAGCGTCGTACGATTTTTTCACTTGTGTTTCTTCTGAATAGCCGCCTGACCGCTTTTGTGCTTCTTTAACCAACCAAATGTGGACCTAGCTGTTGAAAACTTTCCTATGATGTCTTTTACTGAAAAAAAATAAAAATAAACCATAACAACATGAGTTTTACAAACATAGGTTCAAATCAAGTACAGGCATGGTTATATCGGCCTTCTTGACGGTGTTACAGAATTTTGGGGCCCCCCAGAATTCTGCGGCTCCCCCTGGTCACGTGACCAACATTTGGTAGGCATAGCGAACCGCCCCAGTTTCCGCATTGGAACGCGGGGCCGCGCGGTGCACAAATTGTCTTTTGAACGTATCCTACACGTAACCGCTCGGAAAATGCCGACAAAATTGTGCTGGCAATTATCTATGGAATATTTGCTATCAATCTGTGGTATTTGTTTTCCAAAATACGTAACAATAAGTGAGCTAAAAATCGGTAAAGTCGGAGATACGGTCGAAAAAACCCTACGTTCCGCCGCCGAAAACGCGGCACCGGCCCGCGCGCGGCGCTGCGGAAATGCCTTTTTTCAACTCAAAAGCCAGCTGACTTCCCGTTCGACTAGATTTCTGGGAAATATATCATGTGAAAGGGGAAAGATTAAGGTTCACGACGGTGATTGTGCAATCTTCATAGCTTGTGGCAAACTGAAATGGCGGGCCAGTGAAAAAATTCGTCAAAAGTAAGTGCGAAATTTTACTCTTTATATACATGTTGACAAAAATGCACAAACACAGTAACAAATTTGGGTGCCTTGTGATTGTTAATGTGTAGTTTTTGTTTGATTTTACGCGAGTTTAGGGAGCTGGGTTTAGCGATACATTTGAGCGGATTTTCGGGGCGTGCGGAAATGGCCCGCCGTAAGGCGGGGTGGGAGGGGGCGTTACGAGCGCACGCCTGCACGCGCCGCTATTTCATCGTATTATGGAATTTTCTCCTACTAATTAGTTCTGGTGGCGGTGTTTTATTATGTGAAAACTGTACCTTACTTTTAGAGTATATTAGACAGATTATTTTAGGCAAATCTACTACGCCAGTTTGCAAATAATTTGTCAAGTTATGTCAGTATCGTATTTCATCCCTTTCAGCGGAGTGGCAGTGCATAACTATAGGAAAATATCCCTTTGTATGTATACACACAGAAATTGGATACTAATTACTATGTTTTGATGTTTTTCAGTGGATGAAGAGGACAGCCAGAAGACATTCGCTGGGACATTGTTTACAGGCTGGATTAAAGTTTTAAACATGAACTATCATGTGGCTCCAGATGTTTTACTGAGGGATAACTGCAGTGTTGAAGAATTTTGTCAGCTTAAACTAGTCTCCAAGCAGACCCAACGGTGCCTTAGAGATAGTATCAAAGCTGGCCAGGGACTTGGTAGCGGCACCAAGGTGCTCCGGTGCCCGTTTGACTCCCTTAGCCGGCTATCTCCCTTTGGCCGGCTATATTCCTTTGCCAGCTTTAATATATTATCTCTAAGGCACCGATGGGTCTGCTTGGAGACTAAGCTTAAACTAAGAAAACAATCAATTCTTCATTCTTGTCCAATCTGGAAACAGGATTCCAATATTAATCATTCAGTGCACTTTATGACACATATCAGTTCCTGTCACTTGTCATAGACTTAACACCAGGACATATGTTGTAAATACTGTAATGTGATGCTTTTAGTCTAGCCAGTTAATTAGCATATCTTATTACTATAGGCTCCTAGAACTGCATCATTATTACAAAGAAAAGAAGAACACACGCCGATACCTGGAACTTACCTTTGTTGGTTTGTTTTTCTGTTACTTTTCTATTATCCGTCTCATAGCAGATATTGTGCTTAAAAACTGCAATTGTTATCCGGACAATAGGTCCTTTATTTTCATGTCCTGTAACTGTTCTATCTCTGTGGCAAGCCCCAATATTGTTTCATTAAGATCAAGGGTTACATGATTAGTTCATATAAGTTAGAATGTGTCTCGATCAATGTCAGAGGCCTTAACGATGTACTTAAAAGGAGAAACTTATTTAGATGGTTACATGCGAAAAAGTATGATGTAATCTTTCTTCAAGAAACCTTTTCGTCAGCCAAATGTGAAAAATATTGGTCACAGGAATGGGGTGGCAAGACCATTATGGCACATGGTACAGTCCATAGCAAAGGTGTTATGATTATGTTTAATCCAAGGATGTCTCTTCATACAGTTGCATGTAAAATAGACAGTGAAGGCAGGTTCATTTTTGCTAATATACAAGTACAAAATAAGAAATTTAGTTTGATCAATGTTTACGCGCCTAATAATGAAACTCTACAGATTGCCTTCTTTCAAAATTTAAAACATAACATTACCCACTTCTGTGAAGGAGATATTTTGCTTGGAGGAGATCTAAACATAGCTCTACAGGTGTACGATAAGGAGGGAGGCAAGCCTGTAATAGAAAAAAAACATGTTATCAAAGAGATAGAGTCATTAATGGATTGCTTTTCCCTAAAGGATATATGGAGAGAACAAAACTTGAATACAAGACGATATACTTGGAATAACGCAGATTATTCCATTAAATGCAGGTTAGATTATTGGTTGATAGAGGTAAATGAAGATAAGATTGCTAAAACCGACATAATAAATGCACCTGTTCCAGACCACAGGGCTGTATCATTAACCCTTACGTCTTCCTGTTATAAACCAAGAGGTCCTGGGTTTTGGAAGTTTAATAACTCTTTATTGTCTGATGAAACATTTACAGTCCAGTTGAAAAATAAAATTGTTGTATGTAGCCGATATTATTCATATATAAACGACCTGTCTTTAAAATGGGATATGATAAAACTGGAAATTAGAGGGTTTACCATAAAATATGCAAAACAAAAAGCCAAGGAAAATAGAGATTTGGAAAGAGAACTAGAACTCCAACTTAACGAACTACAGAAAGACTGTGACTTAAACCCGACAAAAATAGCTTTGTCAAACCTTACAAAAGTAAAACAAAAATTAAGTGAGATTCACACTCAAAGAACAAAAGGGGCAATGATTAGAAGTAAAAGTAAATGGTGTGAAGAAGGGGAGAGGAACACAAGATATTTTCTAAATTTAGAAAGGAGAAATTACGAACAAAAAAACATTACTGAAATTATAAAAGAAGACGACACAGTTGTTACAAACGCAAAACAAATTTTGTTATTACAAGCTGAATATTATAAAAAAATGTACACATCATCCAACTGTGATCCAAACAAGATAGAATTTTTACCCTTCTTTCAACCAAACAACATACCAAAATTATCTGACATAGAAAAAAAAAGATGTGAAGGGGAAATCCTTAAAAGGGAGCTTAATATTGCTTTGCAGCAACTGAATAGGAAAAAAAATAAATCCCCAGGAAGCGATGGTTTAACAACAGAATTCTACGTACATTTCTGGCAGTACTTAGAAAAAGACCTCCTTTTAGCTGCAAATTATGCCTTTAGAAAAGGTGAATTACCAGTGTCACAGAAACGAGGAGTAATTCATTTAATACCAAAAAAGGATAGCGACTTAAGGAAACTTGGAAATTGGCGCCCCATTACACTTTTAAATGTTGATTATAAACTCATAAGTAAAACTTTAGCGAATAGACTAGAACCTCTCTTGCCAAAGTTGATACACCCAGATCAAACAGGTTTTATAAAAGGAAGACAAATATTCACTAATGTAAGACATATTGCTGATTTCATGGAGTACACAAAAATGTATAATTTGCCTGCCCTTGCCTTATTCATCGACTTTAAAAAAGCCTTCGATACAATTGAGCGTAAAGTTATCATTAAAACATTAGAAACAATGAATCTTGGAAAAAACTTCATTGACTGGGTCAAACTACTGTACAAAAATGCCATTAGTTGTGTTATTAACAACGGTTTTTCGTCGCCGTGGTTTGATGTAAGTAGAGGGGTAAGGCAGGGTGATCCACTTTCAGCATATCTATTTAACTTAGTGATTGAAGTTGTAGCCTGTAGAATAAGGGCCGATCCTTCTGTCGAAGGTATATCGATCTATGGCTGCAAGCGAAAACTATCCATGTATGCTGATGATTTAACCGGTCTTGTCAAAGATGAAAACTCCGCTAAAAGCTTACTAGACATCCTAGATCATTTTAAACTCTGTAGTGGCCTAGAGGTCAGTAAAAAAAAAACTAAAGCTATGTGGATGGGAGCAAGCAGACATAGGATCGATGAGCCTCTGGAGGTTCTGTGGCCACGTGGGCCTATATATGCACTGGGTACTTATTTCTCATACAACCAGGAAGACTGTGATAAGTTAAACTTTGATTATCACCTGAAAGCTATGGAGATACTGTTAAATATATGGAGGATAAGAGATCTAACTACAATTGGGAGAATTGTTCTTGTTAAAACACTTGGTATTTCTAAACTAATTTATAATTGTACGGTTCTGCCGATTCCCGCTGGCTTTTCTGAGAAAGTAAATGGTTATATTTTCAAATTTATTTGGGATGAAAAAAAGCCAAAAGTGAAAATGAAGACAGTAATAGGGAAAAAAGACCAAGGTGGTCTAACTATGGTGGATTTTTCCATTAAATGTAAAGCCCTTAAGGCGTCATGGATTAAGAGACTCGAGAAAAGTGAAAGTTGTTCCTATATGTTAAGTCAGTGGGGAGGGAAATTACTATTTCAATGTAACTATGATATAACATGTTTAGATCTTTCTAATTTACCATTGTTCTACTGTCAAGTACTGCAGGCTTGGCAGTCGATTGTGCAATCGGTTCCGAAATCTAAAGATGACATAAGTAAACAAATTATCTGGAATAACAGATTTATATTAGTAGGCCGGAAATCTGTATTGTACAACCGGTGGTGCCAAGCTGGTATTCTGAAAATATGTGATGTTATGTCAAGCGATGGTAACTTCCTAACATTGGGTGAGCTGGCCCAGAAACATGAAATAGTCTTTACACCTGTTGATATGCTCAGATATTCTAGCCTGAAGTCAGCTATCCCAAATGGTTGGAAAAATACAGTAAAAAAGGATCAGCTCGGTGATTCGGTGGAAAACACCATCGCTTCTCAGGCCTTCTCTTGTAAACAATTATATGATATATATTTAAAACAAACATTTGAACCCCCAACGGGCCAAGATGAATTGTTAAGTGTTCTAGAAAATGAAAACAACTGGAAAAAGTGTATTTATTGGTCGTCACATGGACCTAACCCTGTAAGAATGTACTCTTCTCATAAAACCATATAACGTAG
>NC_049987.1:25335971-25348288 GCF_000003815.2 Branchiostoma floridae | reverse complement strand
TAAGTTACTCCTCATTATGTATATTATGTTATATTAGGGGGCTTGCCACAGGGTTTCTTTTCTGTATTTGAAAGTTATATTGAATAAAAAAAAAAAAAAAAAAAAAAAAAAAAAATATCTTATTACTAATTAGTAAACATTGTTGAATCTCACTGTTAATTATTTTGTATCTAAATGCTACATTAAAAAACAAAAGTTATCCTTGCCTGAATACAAGATATATCAGTTATATACTTATGATTTGTCATCCAGCCATGATATCCAAATGTTTATTTTGCAAAGATGCAGTTTGCTGGTGACAGCTAATTAGCAGTTTTAATTAGCCTTTTTTTACATATTATTAAACAATCATTTTGCAGCTCACTCTGTTTTTGAGATCTGTTTCCATGTAGATTTAAGATGTGAGACAGCCTTTTACAGCAAAGATCACAAGTAATGTAACCTCTGACATGTGTATGCATTTACATATTCCAGTCATTAAGCTCATTTGCATATTTCAACCAATTAAAATCCAAAACATGCCTTCTATACTTGATGACGAAAATGAAAATGAATTCAAGTGTTAGGTTTGCCTTGTCAGCTAGGAGTATTTCTATACACCTTGCAGTGTAGAAAGAGACCTTTTTTTAAAATTAATTCATTAGAAATTACCTGATTAGGCCTAATTAGCATACTTACTTACTTGGGCCTACTGCCCATCCTTGGGCATAGGCCACGAACTAGCTGCTTCCACCTCTGGCGGTCCTGGGCTATTTCCTCCAGCTGTCCCCATGTGTAGCCAGACTCCCTCATGTCCGCCTCCAGGCTTCGCCTCCAGGTGTTTCTAGGTCTTCCCCTCTTGCGCTTTCCTGAGGGGTTCCATGTGAAGGCTTCCCTCACTGTGCTTGAGGCTGGCTTGCGCAGGGTGTGACCCACCCAGGTCCACCGCTTATGTAGTATTTCTACCCCTACTGGTACCTGTCCGGTGCGTTGCCATAGTTCTTCATTACGGATGGTGTTTGGCCAGTAGATTTTCAATATCTTCCGTAAGCAGGTGTTGATGAATGTTTGTACTTTCTTTGTTATGCCAGCTGTTGTTCTCCATGTCTCAGCACCATACAGTAGAACAGGTTTTACCATGGTATTGAACATCCGGATCTTGGTACAGATGTTCAGATCTGAACATCTCCAGACTTTATCCAGTTGTTTGAATGCTGTTCTTGCCTTTCCAATCCGTGCCTTTACGTCTGCCTCTGTCCCACCCTGTTTATCCAGGACGCTTCCGAGGTACGTGAAGTTGTCCACTTCCTCTAGTGGTTCTCCAGCCAGGGTTATGGGGCTATTGCAGTAGGTATTGACCTTGAGGATCTTAGTTTTTCCGCTGTGGATCTTGAGGCCTAGGGTAGCTGAGCATTTGTCTATGGAGCTGGTCTTCTCTTGCATCTGCTGCTGTGCATGGGAGAGGAGGGCCAAGTCATCCGCGAAATCCAGATCGTCCAACCATTTCCCAGCTGTCCATCTTATCCCGTTGTTCCTGCCATCAGTAGATGTCTTCATACACCAGTCTATGGCCAAAAGGAACAGGAATGGGGACAGTAGGCATCCTTGCCTTACCCCTGTCCGCACTTGAAAAGCATCTGTTAGCTGTTGACCATGGATTACCCTGCACGACATCCCTTCATAGGAGTTCTTGATGATGTTGGTGATTTTTTCGGGTATGCCATAGTGCCTCAGTAGTTTCCATAGTGACTGTCTGTCCAGGCTGTCAAATGCTTTCTCATAATCGATAAAGTTAATGTAGAGGGGTGAATTCCATTCGATGGACTGTTCTAAGATGATTCTGAGTGTGGTGATCTGGTCTGTGCAGGATCTGTTTTTCCTAAACCCAGCCTGTTGGTCGCGGAGGTGCGGGTCCACAGCATCTCTCATCCTGTTCAAGAGGACTCTATTGAAGACCTTGCTTGGGACTGAGAGAAGTGTGATTCCCGTGTAGTTGGCGCAGGAGCTAAGGTCTCCCTTCTTTGGCAGCTTGATGATGTGCCCCACCTTCCATTCCTGAGGGATCTCTTCTTTCTCCCATATGCATTGAAACAATGGGTAGAACATCTCCACACAAGTCTCCACATCTGCCTTCAAGGCTTCTGCTGGGATGTTGTCTGGGCCTGATGCTTTCCCATTCTTCAGTTGCATGACAGCTCTCTGGATCTCCTCTTTTGTTGGGGGTCCACAGTCAATTTCCAGGTCCCTGACTGCTTGGCTGATGTCTGCAGTTTCCCTTGGAGATGGTCTGTTTAGTAGTTCTTCGAAATACTGTGCCCATCTGTGTTTTTGTCCTTCCATGTCCGGGATGGTATTCCCATCGCTGTCCTTTACAGGTCTGTCTGACTGTGTGCGTTTACCGGAGAGTTTCTTGATGGTAGCATATACCTCCCTCATATTGCCATGGCGGGCTGCTTCCTCCGCTTCTGTCGCCAGTGTCTCCATGTAGTCCTTCTTGTCTTTTCGTATGTGTCTCTTAACTGCCCTGTGCGCTTCTACATATTCTTCATGTGCTTGTGCTTTTTCAGCTCGTGTGCGGGAGTTGTTCAGTACTGCTTTCTTCTTCTTTCTTTCCTCTACTTTTTCCAGGGTTTCAGCTGAGATCCACTCCTTGTGCTGTTTTCTCTTTTTGCCCAGCACTTTCTGGCATGTAGATGTTATTGTCTCTTTTATTCCCTCCCACTTCTCCTCAATCGGGTCTTCCGTGGGGTCTTCTGTCATGTTCTCTGCATCTTGCAGGACCTGGAACCGGTTAGACAGTGTGATCCGGAATTCTTCTAGCTTGTCTGCTTCCTTGAGAACTGTAGTGTCGTACTTTATACTGTCTCTTCTGTTGTGGCCTGTAATTAGCATAAAATACAACTAATTTTCTCTAAAATTTTTGTGTCTGGGCAGCACCTTGCCTGATTTCAAGCTCTTGAAAATTTGGAGACTGTAGCATGAAAAGTGAGAGAGTTATAGTCAAAAATATGTGAATAATTGTGGATTTCTGGCTATTTATGGTGCCGTGGCTGACAGGACTTTTCCCATAGGGACAATACTTAAGCATCTTCCAATGAAAACACCAAACTTTTCAACTTCAAAAAAATCTATAAAATCTCAACTTTGTCGCATTGTAAAACGGAAAAAAGTATGATGACTGGAAGAATTTGATCTATGAGACTGAACTATTTTCGATGACTTTCAGCTTATGCAAAAATTTGGTTCGCTATGCCTACATTTGGCATGCGGAGGCGTGGCCTAAAAGCTACGATGGCCCACAAGGACATTCCCCATATACACTGGCTGGCACCAGAAACAAGCCTGTCGTCACATGTGTATCTGTACTGAGGGCCAACATTATGACATTCTGGAGTCCAAATTATGTTGGAAAATGGTCCGTGCAATCTTTTCTAAAAAATAAACTGTTTTTCTTATGATCATAGGTTTGCGTAGATATCCGCCTTACTAGATAAAACGTTCTGTAAACTAGCCCTGGGTTGAGCCCTGGACTTTTGGGGCCCCCCTTCCCAGGGGACGAACGCTTTGCAAAATCCTTATCAAACTTGGACGTCAACAAGTTCCCAACAAGTACTTTAATGTCTTAATAAAAAAAGCGGTCTGTGAACTAGCTTTGGAAATTTAAGGAGGGGGGGCCCAAAATACCGGGTTGAGCCCTTGACTTTTGGGGCCCCCCTTCCCAGGGGACGAACGCTTTGCACAATCCTTTTCAAACTTGAACGTCAACAAGTTCCCAATAAGAACTTAAATGTCTTACTCCAAAAAAGGGGTATTTGAACTAGCTTTGGAAATTTAAGGAGGGGGGCCCCAAAATACCGGGTTCAGCCCTGGACTTTTGGGGCCCCCCTTCATAGGGGACGCACGCTTTGCACAATCCTTATCAAACTTGGACGTCAACAAGTTCCCAATAAGAACTTAAATGTCTTACTGCAAAAAGGGGTATTTGTACTAGCTTTGGAAATTTAAGGAGGGGGGGGGGGGCAAAATACCGGGTTGAGCTTAGCCAAGAAGGGGGGCCCCAAAATACCGGGTTGAGCCCTGGACTTTTGGGGCCCCCCTTCTCAGGGGACGAACGCTTTGCACAATCCTTATCAAACTTGAACGTCAACAAATTCCCAATAAGAACTTGAATGTCTTACTCCAAAAATGGGTATTTGAGCAAGCTTTGGAAATTTAAGGAGGGGGGCCCCAAAATGCCGGGTTCAGCCCTGGACTTTGGGGCCCCCCTTCCCAGGGGACGAACGCTTTGCACAATTGTTATCAAACTTGGACGTCAACAAGTTCCCAACAAGTACTTTAATGTCTTATCCTAAAAGCGGTCTGCAAACTAGCTTTGGAAATTTAAGGAGGGGGGCCCCAAAATACCGGGTTGAGCTCTATGAACTAGCCAAGAAGGGGGGCCCCAAAATACCGGGTTAAGCCCTGGACTTTTGGGTCCCCCCTTCCCAGGGGACGAACGCTTTGTACAAGCCTTATCAAACTTGGACGTCAACAAATTCCCAACAAGTGCTTTAATGTCTTACTCCAAAAAGGGGTATGTGAACTAGCTTTGGAAATTTAAGGAGGGGGGCCCCAAAATACCGGGTTCAGCCCTGGACTTTTGGCCCCCCCCCCCCCTTCCCTGGAGACGAACGCTTTGCATAATCCTTAGCAAACTTGGACGTCAACAAGTTCCCAATAAGAACTAAAATGTCTTACTAGAAAAAGCGGTCTGTGAACTAGCTTTGGAAATTTAAGGAGGGGGCCCCAAAATACCGGGTTCAGCCCTGGACTTTTGGGGCCCCCCTTCCCAGGCAACGAACGCTTTGCACAATCCTTATCAAACTTGGACGTCAACAAGTTCCCAACAAGTACTTTAATGTCTTACTAGATAAAGCGGTCTTTGAACTAGCTTTGGAAATTTAAGGACGGGGGCCTCAAAATACCGGGTTGAGCACTGGACTTTTGGGGCCCCCCTTCCCAGGGAACGAACGCTTTGCACAATCCTTATCAAACTTGGACGTCAACAAGTTCCCAACAAGTACTTTAATGTCTTACCAGATAAAGCGGTCTTTGAAGTAGCTTCGGAAATTTAAGGAGGGGGCCCCAAAATACCGGGGTGAGCCCTGGACTAGCCCTAGGTTGAGCCCTGGACTTTTGGGGCTCCCCTTCCCAGGGGACGAACGCTTTGCACAATCCTTATCAAACTTGGACATCAACAAGATCCCAACAAGTACTTTAATATCTTACTCCTAAAAGCGGTCTGTGAACTAGCTTTGGAATTTAAAAGAGGGGGGCCCCAAAAAGACGTGGTCATGCCGTATGTTTGGGTGCCCCCCGTACCGCTGACGAACGCTTTGCAAAAGCCTTATCAAACTTGGACGTCAAAAAGTAATAAACAAGTACTTTAATACTCTTAGTCCAAAAAGCGGTCTGTGAACTAGCTTTGGAAATTTAATGATGGGCCCGAAAATATCGAGTTGAGCCCTTGAATTTTGGGGGGCCCCTCCCAGAGGACGAATGTTTTGCACAATTCTTATCAAACTTGGACGTCAATATGTTCCTGACAAGAAATTTAATGTCTTACTACAACAAAGCGGTCTGTGAACTAGCTTTGGAATTTTAGGACGGGGAGCCCAAAATTTCAGGGCTGAGACCGGTATTTTGGGGCCCCCCTCCTTAAATTTCCAAAGTTAGTTCACAGACCCCTTTTTGGAGTAAGACATTAAAGCACTTGTTGGAACTTGTTGACGTCCAAATTTTATAAGGATTGTGCAAAGCGTTCGTCCCCTGGGAAGGGGGGCCCCAAAAGTCCAGGGCTCAACCTAGGGCTAGTCCAGGGCTCACCCTGATATTTTGGGGCCCCCTCCTTAAATTTCCAAAGCTAGTTCAAAGACCGCTTTATCTAGTAAGACATTAAAGTACTTGTTGGGAACTTGTTGACGTCCAAGTTTGATAAGGATTGTACAAAGCGTTTGTCCCCTGGGAAGGGGGGACCCAAAAGTCCAGGGCTTAACCCGGTATTTTGGGGCCCCCCTTCTTGGCTAGTTCATAGAGCTCAACCCAGTATTTTGGGGCCCCCCTCCTTAAATTTCCAAAGCTAGTTTGCAGACCGCTTTTCGGATAAGACATTAAAGCAAAGCGTTCGTTGCCTGGGAAGGGGGGCCCAAAAGTCCAGGGCTGAACCCGGTATTTTGGGGCCCCCCTCCTTAAATTCCAAAGCTAGTTCAAAGACCGCTTTATCTAGTAAGACATTAAAGTACTTGTTGGGAACTTGTTGACGTCCAAGTTTGATAAGCATTGTGCAAAGCGTTCGTCCCCTGGGAAGGGGGGCCCCAAAAGTCAAGGGCTGAACCCGGCATTTTGGGGCCCCCCTCCTTAAATTTCCAAAGCTAGTTCACAGACCGCTTTTTTTAGTAAGACATTAAAGTACTTGTTGGGAACTTGTTGACGTCCAAGTTTGATAAGGATTGTGCAAAGCGTTCGTCCCCTGGGAAGGGGGGCCCCAAAAGTCCAGGGCTCAACCCAGGGCTAGTTCACAGAACGTTTTACTAGTATCTAGTAAGGCGGATATCTACGCAAACCTATGATCATAAGAAAAACAGTTTATTTTTAGAAAAGATTGCACGGACCATTTTCCAACATTATTTGGACTCCAGAATGTCATAATGTTGGCCCTCAGTACAGATACACATGTGACGACAGGCTTGTTTCTGGTGCCAGCCAGTGTATATGGGGAATGTCCTTGTGGGCCATCGTAGTTTTTAGGCCACGCCCCCGCATGCCAAATGTTGGTCACGTGACCAGGGGGGCCGCAGAATTCTGGGGGGCCCCAAAATTCTGTAACACCGGCTCTACGAGTCAGGCTTTTTCGAAAATCATAGTTTGTTTTTCTTGTGATGATATGCTGTCAAGAAAAAATGCCATCAGACAAAAATAGTATCATAAACATTATATCATAAGCCTGCCTTTCTGTTCGAGTTTTCCCTATGGTTACGGCTATGGTAAACTGACCCAAGACAGGCGATCGCAAGAGATGAGAGCTAATCTAATTATGAACCCACGTGTATGTAGCCATCAAATAAATGCATGCATCACCTGTGCGTGATTCTGGGTCTGCCACGTTGAAAATATTGCCTTGGAGGCAGGCTCTTCTACGGGCGTTTATTCTCGGGTTGCTTCAGTAAACAGTTGCAACTGATATAGTTTCCTTTTTCGTCAACATCGACAATATCAGGGGAAACTAGAACCATGACCACATGCTAAAAATTTATGAATCTTTAAATTCATCAGTAGACAAAAATAGCCGTAATGAAGTCTGCTATGGGGGCAATAAAAATCGTACGACGATGGAGAAACTTTGAACATGTCCAAAATCCATTTCAGCTCTATTTTCGTCATAGGATGCTCCCCGATTTACTATGATTTACCTGCGATCGACGCAGGTACGCTCTTATGACCTCATCGTACGATGCGCTACGATCCTTGTGACCATGGTTTTATATATTTAAACCATTGCTTCCGATTCTTCCCCGACTTACGACGTGCTGCGCTTATACCAAACATAAAACCCCCATCGCAGTCAATCGTACGATTCTTGTGACCGGGGCTTAACCTTCTCCATGGACTTAACATGTTCTGATATTGTGGTCACAGTGTGTGGTAGTAGATTTCACAACTGTCCGCGGAAAGTATTCGGTGTAAGTGTACATCTCCAAATAACTATGTACAGAAAAAAATGTTGCAAAGTCTTTATTATTGGCAAAGTGGTCGAACAATATATGCATTTTCAACGTTTAGTACAGGAAAAAGTTTATATCTTTTACGCCATTGGAGGAGATAAACTTTTCCACTTACTCAACGTTGAAGATACACCCGTGTTTCCGGGTTGAGACAAGTTTAAAGACGAAAAATAATTCTGAAGAAACAAAATTTGTAAGACACTGTGTCTAATAAAGTATTTCTGCTGAAGAGTTGTATATGGGACATAACTCCTTTGAACTACACACATACCAACTTAGTATAGTAGCCTCCCCATAGCTTTCATGCGTAAAAATAAGGTTAACACAAAGTCATGTATCCAATAGTATATCTTGTATGTAAAGGGTGGGGTTGGGGGCTAAGTAGTAAGGAGCGCACTGAACGAGTACTATTATTGTGGTGGTCGATCACCAATAAAATAGTTCAATCCCCATGTCATTACTAATACAATAGCCACTGCAAATTCAGGCCCGAGTCGTACTTGTAGGTAACATGAAAGGGGGTGGAAAAATTGTGTAGAACTTTATATTAAAACGCTGCATGTCTTTATTCTTTATATTCATAATATATGTATATCTCACATTCGAGCAAATACTAGTAGCTGAAATCTCCTAAAATGAATTACTATAGCGTTCACTACCCAAAATGATTTTTGCTTGTTTTGCTTACCCCATGGACAATTCTTATATGAAGAAAAATATTCTTCCAAGAAGAATATGTAGAATAAAATTCTAAGCAAAACAAGCTTCACAAGAAACTACCAAAAATCTTAATTCTCACGCAAAGAACAATTTTTCTATTCTTCTTTGGTGAAGAAAATTTTTCTCACACCTAAGAATTTTCTGGAACTTTTTAAACTTCCAGAAAATTAAAAGCAAAATCTTCTTGTTTTTTTTCTTATGATGCAAGAAAAAAATTCTAGAAATGCTTGTTATTTTATAACTCTTAAGAAATACAAGAATGTTTGCTCTTGATTTAAGAAAAGTATTCTTGGTGTAAGAATAATAATCTCAAAAATGTCTAAAAAATTCAAGCAAAAATTTGCTTGCCCCATGAACAAGCACGTTTTTCTCAGATTTCTTGGGGACAGAATAATTTTCTTCCTGGAAGATATATTTTCTGTGAGGAAGAAAAACAAGATACACAAAAAAAATCATTTTTGGTAGTGTAAGTATGTTACACCCATTTTTGCCTGCTTTCTTGTTTACAAGCATCACTTGTTTTTGCCGTTTTATACAGTGTTGTTGCGTTAGTGGGCCCCAGGGCGTACAAGGCGTCCCGGGTAACAACGGTCTGAACGGTCGTGATGGTGCGAAAGGAGACCGAGGGGAGACTGGGTCTCCAGGCATAGCAGCCAGAGCGAGAGTGAAGCAATGTGTCTGGAACAACCTAGATAACGACGCGAACTCCGGGAAGATTGTGGTAACCACTTTTTACCCCCATTCTTATAATTCTGGATATCAGGCCACCGATCTCAATAATATACGTCGTTTATCAGAGTCCAGGGAGTGGTGGTGGGATTTGGGGGCATATTAACCCTATCTAGACCAGGAAGGGGGGGGGGGGCTAAAAGTGCCTGCGCCAACTTTGACGTCGAATAACTGGCGAACGACGTGTTCTAGGACTACGAAACTTGGTGACTTTTCCTAGAATATTGTTGCCAACAATTCTGGAAAAAAATTACTTTGTGATTTTTCGTGTTGCCATGGCAATGGGTTTCTGACAGACATATTTTCCCAAATTTACTAATTTCAGTTTGAATTATGGGATTTCATAGTTTTATTGCTAGATCAAACTTGTTTATTTATATCATTAACATCCTGTTTAATTTTAAGTTACATTTCTAATTAGATATTCATAATTCATGCTAATTTGATGACGTCATGGGTCAAAATCCAACATGGCGGACAATGTCATTCTCAACGATAAATACATGTTATTTTACTCAAATACCGTCAAAATCTTTTATTTTCTTACAAAACACAATCACTTGATCATTTTAGTCCATTTCTCTTCGGTTTTGGGGTTATATGTGGAAAAAGTCGTATTTAAGAAAATTCAAGCTTGTCGATCCAAGATGGCTGACAAATGACGTCATTTGCTGACGTCATGTAGACGTCAGTGTCGTCGTCATTGGCAACAAAAGACTTGGCAGGCTTAGACACCAATAAGGTAACCTTTATAGTCATCTTTTTGTTCAATTCATTTAAGTATAACGGAAATTTCATATTTTTACGATTTTAGCCCAAAACATGACATTATGACGTCTAAATTACGTCATTTCACGTCATAGCGATACAAAAATTACAGAAAATATAAAACTTCATCCCCACTAAATTATGTGATCGTAACCCAAGTTGTTTTGAAATTACGAAGGGGGGCCAAAAGAGCCCACCCCATCCTCCCTTGTCCCAGGAATCCCGAAAAAGCCTGGTCTAGATAGGGTTAATCCTAGAGCCAAAAATTTGGCTTCTGAGACAGGCTGGCGTCCAGGCTACATACATGTATCGTCTATAGCCCGAGCTATTGAGTGAAAAATATTGATGTTTGATTTTTTGCCCCTCCCCTTGTTTAATCCTGTCTAAACAAACTATTGCTCTGTTTATATTCTTACGCAACCACATTCGTACACATGGTGTCCGACTCTTTCCTGCCACTTGCTATACAATACAATCTAACACTGTAGGGTGTCTGTAAACAGCTGATAACACGACGTGCACAAAACGCGCAAATCCGGCAACATCTGCTTGACAGTATCCAATTACCGCAATGCCTAGATAACGCAAACCTATACCAATGTACCGGGAGATGTTCATTTTCTAGGGGTGATTTCTCAAATTATTAGATTGATTACAAAAACAGCTACCGCAAAAAAAAGTGCATCAACTCTGTGCAGAGGACCTGCTAAACGACATACAACTGCGACATCGGAAACATACAGATACAGATGCGAATGCGCGTTATGTTGACAAAACTCCGGTCACAGAGCAATGAATTTCCCTTTCCCATCAGTGAAGGTAAACATAAGAATCATCTGTCCTCCCACATACAGGACTGCGAGTTCAACAAGGCGTCCTCAACAACCGCCTTGCGCCTGACGTGGAACGGTGATCTCAGGATCAGGGGATCATCCGCCGTCTGCGCGCGCTGGTTCTTCACTGTTAATGGCGAGGAGTGCGGCAACCCGGCCCCAATTGACGGCATAGTGCATATGTCCACCCCCAGCGCTAACATCCACCGTGTGTCTACAAGTAAGGGTTTATACAGTAAAGGGTGCATTTTGGACACTCCATTTGCCAGCGTATTTCGTGTAATTATCCGAGTGGTGCAGCAATGCGAAGTTATCCAGCTGGTCCGCACCTGTTTGATATCTTTAAATTCCGCACAGTTACCAGAAATATGTGATAATCTGCCAGAAATGTGATAATCTGCCGTGCAATTAATAACTAGCTAGCTACTTCTTATCTGCTTTTCTCACGCGTCGGCCATGATAGATCTAAAACGAGTTCAATGAGGCCAACAAAAGACTGTCCATCATAATTATCAGTTCAACTAATGATAGTCTGCCAATTAGGAAAGCGACCAATAAGTGAAGTCCGTCAAATATTTGCATTATCATGTTTTTATTTTGCATCTCTTAAGGGGCTATGAGACCAGTCTACACTACTCTAAATTGCTACATTTTTAGTGCGTAACATTAGTTATAATATTTATTATTCTATCTTATATCATGAAAATTTGTGTGGTTTGGGGGAAACCAAATGGGACCTTGTTTTAGAAATAAATTTTGTCTGTTTGCCTCATTGACCTCGTCTTCGATCTATCATGGCCGACGTGTGAGAAAGGTGTATAGACAAAATGCAGGCGTCCTATCGGACAACAATACATGGATCTGCTCTGAAATAAAAATGATCATATGTCAGAGCTTTCATTAAAAGAAATGGAACTTAAGAAAGTAAAAACTACAAAACAAGATATAACGTTACCTTATAAGAAGTAGCATGGGCTATCACGTAGTTTTCGGGACCACTGTTTTGATTTTACCAATATATGCAAATTAACTAAGTTTTTCATCAAATCGAAATTCACCAGGTACAACTTTTATTCAGCCAATGTTGTCATATTCACTCCTAATTTTACAAGTAATGTATTATGCTCATTATTTAAAAATGATACGTTACAAAAAAAAACAAAAAACAAGTTAAACATTCATGCATTGCGAATCAGGCGTATACAAAAATACTGTTATTTGCCAAATAATGTGTAAAATAATTCGCTTTTCTTTTTCCAGTTGACGGCCTGTGTTACAACCTGCCTGCTGGCCCACTGACGGTAGCTTTCAACGTCGGCGCTTGCGCAAACTACGCTAATGGAGACGCCCGTACGGGCTGGAACTCTTACTCTAGGGTGATCCTGGAGGAACTGGACATTGCTGGCTAGCGTGTCTTTGTCGTTTGCTATTTTGTGATTAACTCCATGAAAAATGGACATATTGTTTACGATGTGTCTGTGTGAGTGTGTTTGAGTTCCCGGATATTTGTTGTCAACACAACTTTAGA
>NC_049987.1:25334098-25335871 GCF_000003815.2 Branchiostoma floridae | reverse complement strand
TGATCCCAGTCAAAATTATGCGAGTAACATCCGATGTCAAGTGAATAACACCCGCAGAAATAAATCTTTAATGAATATCATTGGAAGAACACAAACCAAGGAGACTTAGCAGCTGCATTAGGTCAGTACATTGAAATAGGAAGATATTAGTATATCATGTGACAGAGTAACTACATGTGCATGGGCCATCTGAGACAAAAAAAGGTAGCGTCTCAACAACTTCAAAGTACTGTGGTTGGTTACATACTTAAGAAATCCAAAATAAGTAATGTTCATCCCTGTCCAAACTTACAAATTCAGAAAATGGAATTTCAGAGTCAGACTTTTGCATGGTGCACAACCAACACAGTAAAAAGCTCATTTTTCCAACCACGTACCACAGACAAAAAGGCAAAAATACACAATAGGTCTACAGAAACCCAATACATTTCATGCAGGCCTGAGGTCTACGAACTCTTGTTTTAACTGTCTCATACACACACCGTGTGAATTGTATAACGTCCTTGGCCAAGGTGATACTGTAACTTACGTTAAACGTTAACATTAACGGTATATCATGCGCCGCACTTGGCGGTTTGTTGGTGGCAGAAAACACACGATAGACAAATATGCCATCTCCCCGTGTAGATTACGGGTAAATCATAACAAATATTAGATATTAAAGACGAACCTTTGTCAGCGAGTAAAAAAATGGCCGACGCACCAGCTAGGAGGTACTGCCGCAGCTGGGATGACCCCGTCCCATACCGGCACGCACCGCGCGAGACTTCTTCAGACTTACGTTGACTTCGATATTATCGTAAAGAACTTCCCGTTGACGGTCGAAAGGCTCGTTCTTATGCGATACTATCGGCTTAGAATGACTCCCACTTAACGATACTATCGGCTAAGTATACCAGAAACGGGTGGGGTGGGTCCGATCGGCCTTGATTGAAACATGACGGCGGCCTCGTAACATGCGGGCAGTACCGATTCTCTGGGACCGCACAATACTTCGTGGATACGATCTATTTCTGTGATGATTCGTAAAAGTCCGACGGTTTCTTCAGTCATCACAAATAGGTAAGTATTACGAGAGAGATACTGCTAAGAAGTTGGAGTCAAGCGCCGGAGGTGCCTAGGCATGGAGGTGAGTGAACGTCGTGAAAAAACAAACAAAGCTACAAAGAAGTTTATTCTTTTTCATGACTTGTATCTAGAATACTCCGCTCTCGATATCTATAGTTACCCAACAAAAATGTCTGGTAGAACCTGGGTCCCGGCGAGCGGCATTGTTGTAAGAAAAGAGTGAGGGCCCGTCAGCCTTTACGGAGAGATCTAATGCTATGATATTATGAAACGCTCGATTCTTTCACACCTCTGACATAAGAAGTAGTTGTGTACTATGAGGGATTGGACTGAGAAGGTTGGTTTCCATCGCCGGGGGTGAGTGTGGCGTGCATTATACATGCATGAGTGTGACTGAGTGAACGTCGCACTTGAGTATGTGTTCGTGATATTTCTCGTAACATATATTGTTTACAAACATGATTCAACCAGCTGGTGAAAGATGTATCATAACGAAATAGAAGCAAATGTCACTGTAAACGTTTATGAGCGTAAAGGGTTTCCAATGCCTGCCAAAAGTGGAAAACACGCGAGGTAAACTGAAGCCAGGCAGTTCGCGGACTTTCCGGCGCCATCTTGTTTTTCGGGTCAAACATTTGGGGGCCAGGGCTGGGGGCTTTCTGATTGGTCAGGAGCAAATGAGAAGAAGTCCCCAGATTTAAGGAC
>NC_049987.1:25331715-25333939 GCF_000003815.2 Branchiostoma floridae | reverse complement strand
GGGACCAATGACTAATCAGTTTAAATAGCCGGTATAAACCGGCCTTGGGCGCAACACACCAGCTTCTGTATCTGTATCTATATAGCCGGCATAACCGGCCTTCGACGTAACACACCAGCTTCTGTATCTGTATCTATATAGCCGGTATAACCGGCCTTCGACGTAACACACCAGCTTCTGTATCTGTATCTATATATATATATATAGCCGGTATAACCGGCCTTCGACGTAACACACCAGCTTCTGTATCTGTATCTATATAGCCGGTATAACCGGCCTTCGACGTAACACACCAGCTTCTGTATCTGTATCTATATAGCCGGTATAACCGGCCTTCGACGTAACACACCAGCTTCTGTATCTGTATCTAATATAACCGGCCTTCGACGTAACACACCAGCTTCTGTATCTGTATCTATATAGCCGGTATAACCGGCCTTCGACGTAACACACCAGCTTCTGTATCTGTATCTATATAGCCGATTTAACCGGCCTTCGCCGTAACACACTTGCTAATACAGTTGGTAGCGTAAGGTGTTGTGATTAGTTAATTGTAATGATGTAATATTTAGGCAGAAGAATCCGTCAGGGGTTATTTCAGTGATACTTGGAGGCGTTTTCTGTGTTTCGACGGCGCTGCACGCTTTCTTTACGCTGACCCCCCCCCCCACTGATGTGTTTCATAATCATTACCTGCATGAAAAATGGAGGTATAGTTTTGCTTCCTTGTCTCTCTGTGTGTGCGCGAATCCAAAGCAATAACTTAATCGTCAATCTGCCGTTTGGAGGAAAAATTCAAGTGCTCTGATTAGGGGGCTATCTGCAGACTAACCGTATAAAATCTGTCGTAGTCTAGTACTACTCATGGTCCTGCGAGACCGACGAGTGCCTTAACTTACTTAGTTTAGTTTGATGATAGTTAGGGTTGCATTTAAGGGCAAGTTTTTATGCATGGTTTGAAGGTTTGATTCTTGAGATAATGACAACGTCGTTTTCCTCCAATTTCACCCGGAATTACAGGCATTAATGGCATACACTGGAACTGTTCAGCCTCACCCATAGAACAACCAACAGCGATCCGAACATCAGTTCATACGCAGTTCATACGCGAGCTGACCATGCCTTATAAAGGTAAAGCTGCAACCCAGAGCGGACAGGGAAAGGGCACTATTCAACCAAACAGCGATACATTATATATTACTGCTATTTTCTGTCATGAATGAAATCTTATGTTACCTGGAATTTTTTTTTCAAAATTACATACGCATTTGATCACGTCAACAAATGTTTTAGTCTATTTTTGTGGTCTTGGGCGATTATTTGTTGCAAAAACGTATTTTCTCATTTTCAAGGCTGTGGATATAAGATGGTGGAGCCCAACTGGTATCTTAGATATGCATGACCTCATTTCATGGCAACACAAGTCGTAACAAACATTCAAGTTGTTATTCTGTTATCTGTACTTGCTGTTAGGTTTTTTGCATACCTTGAAGTTTTCTGGTACTACCCCTTTTTCATAGTTCCAGCCAATACAATCAAAAATGATGACGTCATAAATACGTCATACATGTCATAATAGCGTAAAATTTCCAAACATCTTTGTGACATATTATGTCTATTCTGACAATTTCGTGGCCATACAATAAGTCGTTTAAGAATTAAAGGAGGGTGGGCCTTAAAAGCCCCTCCCCCCGTCCAGGATTGACCAAAAAAGCCTTGTCTGAATAGGGTTAATGGATATATTATTGTTCACATCATATTGTATTTCGATTTGATAAAATCTTGAAGCGACTGTTTTCCTAAATCCATACCGTCGACCCCATTTCAATTTTGACATTTTCCTCCAGGCACCACACATATGCAGCAGACTGATTGGAAGGCACGTGCGCACGCCGCTGCGAGGGTACCCAACCCTATGTACGCCTCCAGAGCAGGTAAAACTTTTTATTCCTGAGTGGGGTTCGTCGCGCGATTGCTGTACGATAAACTTATTACGTTCTGAGTCGCGAAGCGTTAACAGTCTTGTTACGAAAGGACTGTCTTAAATGCCTGTCGGTGGTCGGTTCTGTCATAAACTGCTAGATAACTCTACGACTTCAAAATCGTAAGACAAACTTGTGACACATGTGACATCGTGATATCTCGCTGACACTAACTCGACTGCAATACAGAAACATCTGATTTCTTAAGCAATTCTTTCGACGTCATCTTAAATAATCAAACT
>NC_049987.1:25326530-25330723 GCF_000003815.2 Branchiostoma floridae | reverse complement strand
TATTATCATCAGCATCCTCCTCCTGATTTCTGACTGCATCTGGCTCCATGCTAGCTGGTCTCAAGTCAGTATCAGGATCCATGCCCTTCAGGTCATACCCGTACACCGGGTTGGAGGCGTATTGTGCACGCATGGGGTCAGAGGGCCACGGGTTGTACATGTGCTCGTACGTGAGGTTAGGTTGGGGGTTTATGGGCACGGAGGCTTCGTTTGGAGGATGTGGAGACTCGCGCATGGTACCGCCGCCCCCGGAAAGGGCTGGAGCCTCAGCACTGTTCTCGGCTCTATCACGTCCTGCTAAGTGAACTGGCAAATCTTCTTTGCTGGTTGAAGCCACTATTTGTTTCTGAATGGGCGCCTTGGTCTTGGTATCTTTCGAACGTGTCTTCATCGCAAGGGCATGGCACATGTATGTATCGCTGTTTGGTTGAATAGTCTGCTTTCCCTGTCTGCTCTGGGTTGCAGCTTTACCTTTATAAGGCATGGTCATGGAAGTGGCAGCATCATTCCCGGAAATGCCAGCAGCTCCTCTTTCTTGTGACAGGCTAAAGTCATCATCAGCATCTTTGTCCTGATATGCAACAGCATATGGCTCCATCATAGCTGGTTGATGGTCAATATCGTCATCAGCATCCTCCTCCTGATTTCTGATGGCAGCTGGCTCCACGCTAGCCGGTCGCAAGTCAGTATCAGGATCCGTCCCCTTCAGGTCATACCCGTACACCGGGTTGGAGGCCGGCAGTTCCATTTCTCAGTTACCAATGTCACGTGTTGCAATATTCCTATAATGGACCAAAGTGGGTTTAGACGATTTCCAAATTAATTATGCAAATTTTGCGTGGCAGGCTCGACAGGTAGTTGGCAAATATAGACAGATAACATGCCGAACAAGTTGTCTGATTGCAACTCATATTCGATCAATGAACTCACATCTACCAATGATGATAGCGATTGTCTATGGTACCTGCATGCCGAATATCATTTTACTCCTCTGAAAAGGGCTAGGGGCGGGAGCCCAAGCCTTTTCCCTTACATTAAAAGCTATGTGCCTCTCAAAAATCAGGAGCACAGCATATCCAAGGCAAAAGATACAAAAATCGGTGATGCTGCAGTACTAAGGTCAACCACCATGAGGCCCAATATCGACCTTGAACGCTGCGTCAAAACACCTACCAACATACTGAATATCATCACAATGCATCCTGAGGTTCTTAGTACAATCCGTTCTTGCTCTGGGTGCACGCACACACACAGATACACGGAGCCAAAACTTTACCTCCATTTTGCATGTAGGTATTAAATGATTATCAAACACGTAAAGAAAACGTTCAGCATTACATAGAGCCGTCGAAACACAGAAAAAGCCTGAAAGTACCACTGAAATATTTATATATAACCCCTGGCCGATTCTCCTGCCTGGATATTGCACCGTTACAATTAACCAATCGCACCAGCTTACGCGTTCCTCTTATGTGCAAATCAAATCGTCAAGGCAACCGACTAATAAGAACTGCATGATTTAGTCAAATTGAGAGAAGCCACAGCACATCATGTGAAACGCACCGCATACTCCATCCATTTGCTCTCAAGAAAATTTCGGCCCTTGTACTCCATTCACTTAAGATTGCCCAGGCCTGCCTTGCCAGATATCTCATTTAAATATGATTATTAGGTACTTGGATATTTAAATGAGCCAAGTGCCAGCATATAGCTTGTAAATATGCAGTAGTTTGAGTGATAATTGTCGCCCAGTGTCCCGCCTTCACTTTGCATCCCAATCAGGCGCTAATCTGTCCTGGTGAGGTAATTGCTCGCACTCAATTTCTAAAATCTGAGGAAGTGCAAAGGAAAGGACAAGACAGTCGTGTGTTTATACATACAGAATACTGGTTCATGGCCACTAATGATTTCGGCAAAACAAGAAACAATACACATCTGTGAAACGCTGAATGGGGATATGGGAATGCACGCGCTTTGATTAACTTTCAATCTATTTTCTAATCGTCATTTCCTTATTCTTATTGGTTCATTTTCTTTAACCATAAATTTGACACTTAAATATGACACTTTTGAGTTTGTCAATCACAGCTAAGCAAAATGGAAGCTCCTTTGTTCAATCCTAAATTTCAGCAGGGCAGCCATTGTAAAAGTTGTATTTGCCACGGCGTATGTGTAGTCTGGTCTTTTGTCTCTGTTCGGGTGTGAACGACAAACAAAAAGTACCTTCTTCACAACCAGGGAGAACTACAATCTAACCCATACAAAAGATGGGGAAAAAATCACAGTCTCATACTCAGATAGATGTTTGAAGTATTTGACATGCTTCTGAAAGTTTTAACCACTCCCGCTGCTCTATAAACATTTATCAAAAATGTTATGCATCATATTTGAAGTGCTTCAAGTAAACTGCAAAAGAGCACAGCACAACATAAACACATTAAATAGAAGACATTCTATATATTTCTATATAAACTCCTTGCCCTAAATGACCAGACTTTTATGCCCAATATAACGGCCCGGGAAAGGGCATTTCACCAACATGGGCGTTTCTGATAAGGGAAGCACAGGATTCTAGCTATAAAAAGAAAAGAACATACGAGTTGAATTAGTGTGGTTATTTTCCTTTGTCGGCCTAGATCATATGTATGGTTGTCTGCCTGGACCAACCTCCAAATAACACAACTTTTGTACAATTGTCTTGGGGGAAATATAGAAGGAGGAGACCAATATCACTTTTTTCACGTTTTTCTACAAAAGTTTACACATCGAAGTATACTGTACATGCATTTGGGTGGATTTCAAATTCTTTTCATCATGGGCAATTTTACTCTGACCAAGGAGGTTAAAAATCGCTCTGACAGCCCTAAACAAACATTCTAATCAATAATGATAACAAACATGGCGACAGGCCAGAATCATTATGGCTGTAGATTGCATAGTATTCCCTAATAGTTTGTTGTTCTCATGGTCAGTTTTATACACTATTTCATGCAAACTATAGCAACCTGTATTATGTTTTACTTCTCAAAGCACACAATTTGGCTCTCTGTTCTATTCTGGTGCGTTCGAAAAAATTGTTGGACCAAAATCGCGTCATTTCATACCCCAGTTTGTCAGTATTGAGTCAAGGAGGTTGTAATGTATTGAGCAAGTAGGTTAATATCTGAGCTATATAACTTATCTCCAAGCAGAACTTGCGATAGCATAAGATAGTATTAGTGAGGAGTTTCATTGGCCTCCACCTTCCTTCCCAAGCTAATGATGCTATCTTATGCCACGGCAAACTCCCTTCCTCGGCAAACCAAGCTCCTTGGGCAAAACCCCTTTCGTAGCTAGACGTTGAAAATCGCGAACCAACGCCCCCCCCCATCCCCAATAAAAAACAGCCCCGTTCGAAGACTGCAACAGAGCCCAAGTCGGACTTGCTTTGAGCGAATTTTGCTGAGTTTTTGCCGAATAGTACAGTCTCTTGACACCAGGGATTCAAAGCCGCGCTGCGGGGCCAAAATGCCCGGCCAAGTTGGTGGCGCTTGAACCCTACTTTTGTATTTTGTACGGCTTTCTGGATGTGCATCTTGTAGAATCCATCTTCAATGTAAATAGAGAGACTTATTCTCTAACATTGACTAAAACTTTTCTCGTTCTATGAGCATAATAACAATCTTGCTACAAAACAACTGTTTATAACAACAGACTAGTCTACGCATAACAATAAACCTTGGTTCTTTTGTCATGGCACAAGTGCAAATTACAGCTAATTCCTTCCCATGGAGGTGCTAATTACGACCTGTCACGTTGAGTGATGGGCAGATTTACTAAAACATGGCTTACAGGGTAAAAATTGATGGTACAAACTTCAAACCTTTGTAGAAAACGGTAGCAATGACTTAAAATGATTGAAAAGGGAATTAAATCTTTGGAAATGTCCTGTTCTACACTCAGATGTAGTTGAATATATTGTATATGGTCTTTGTTTTGAGTTATAAGGTGATTATAGAAAAAGGTACCCTAAAATTATATGCATAAATGTGAAAAAATCAATATTTTTCACAGAGCAGGAACATGTTTCTCAATAAATCTCACTAGTTCTGAAAGGGAACATATGTCAGTATGTACTAAAAAATTTTCATGTAATTTGCGCGTTGGGAATGGTTTTCTAGACTACATTTTGTTGGAAAATTATACATCATAAT
>NC_049987.1:25323462-25326009 GCF_000003815.2 Branchiostoma floridae | reverse complement strand
AGCTCAAATTCATGATTTGACTTTTCCTGCTGGCTTTAATTGACCTAATCATGTTTGTATTTTACTGAACTTATTCATTTTTTTCTATGCGGTGGTAAAATTTACTATTTCTAGACGTGATTTCTGCATGGGCAAGCTTTTTAGCATGCATTTGGACTGGAATACATTTTACACCCTTCTTGGGCTGTTGACTTAGACTCTAATGTTCAATTGTGAATTGGTCAGCCTGTCTATGAATAACAATAACAATACACATAACATAGACCATCATGTCTGCTGACTATGCAAATCATTGTTTCAATTTAAACAACGCGCGATTTGGACCAATCAGTACTCGCGCTCCTAATTCAAATCTAGTCTGTCATCATTTGGTGATCGTAGCTTGCTTGGGTGTGGACCTGCTACAGCTCCAACGTATAACTCAGCCCAGGGGACGCAGAATATACTAGTAATGGCTCCAGGACACAAACACCGTACGGTCATTAAGAACAACAAAGCCTTGAGCCTGGCCGGTCGGTCGACTATTGCTGCCCTGGACAAGAATTGGATCACCCTGCTTATTGAAGGAAAGCGCTAGCCGGCCAATGGATACCCTGTGAAGCCAGAACTCCTAAGAGCCAGCGCGCAAATGTTTACCGATCCCCGCGCCCCGGGCCCAAAGCACCCGCCCGTCTGCCGATCCAGCTAGCAACTATCGCTTTGCCTCTCGGAGAAGCAAGCGATAGTCGGGGGTCGACGTAAGTGGGGCCAGCTGGTAGTGCGGGCGCGCGTTGGGCAGGCGGGGATCGGTATTCTCGTTACCCAGTTTGGTTTCCTAGAGTAGGCAAGGGAGCGCAGCGGTGTAACTCCCCGGGCCCCTAGCAACATGCCCCGATTTACGGGGCATGTATCTCCTTCAACCCTGAACGAAAGCCTACGTAGTTCAAGATCGTTTCCAGATGACCTGGAGGCCTGAGACATCTGAATGGATGGAACTGGACGAAGAATGCAGAAAGCAAGATGTTCTACTGTCCCAGGAGTGAATGCATCACGCCGAGATATAGAGGGTGGAGCTAAACATGGCATATTTGATTGCGTGCATGTACAAAGATTGTGAACACAACAACGGCTGGCCATAAAAAAAAACAAGAAAGGATACCTGAACTACATAACATANCACCTTTTTGCGTTTGGCGAAAATTGTGAATTTTAGCCATTTTCCAAGTGCTATATGTGACAAAGTGAATTAGAAGTCTGATTACACTTCTTTTCTAGGTATTGCCTATCTCATAAATAATTGCAGAGTTTTGAGTCGTGAAATGTAGTGACGTGGTTGTCGCTGAAATTGGCCGCTTTTTTGCATTTGGCGAAACTTGTTAATTTTAGCCATGTTCAAAGTACTCTACATGACAAGGCAAATTATAATTCTGATTCAACTTCTCGTCAAAGAAAGATCCATGTATTGCCTATTTAATTAATGCTTGTAGAGTTTCAAGTAGTGATTTTAGTCCCGTGGTTGTCCCTGAAAGTAGACCACATTTATATCTATCAAATGAATTCTAGTGAGTGTCCCTTTAGATACGCATTACAGAACGTAGCTGAAACAATATTTGATATCATGTATTACATATCACTACTTATAAGACAATTGTAACAGAGGTCATGCAACACCAATTTTTGATAAAACACTAAATTTACTATCAGTCATTGTAGTGCCAATCCAATACTCATTGACATTGTTAAGCGTTTAAAATTTGAAATTGTAAAATGTTAGCAAAAACAAACTTTCCAAACGTCATCTGCCCCAAACACTGCATGAAAACCGCTCTTTAAGCTCTCTTAAAGTGTGCTTAAGGGTGCCGTATTGGCATTCTTTAAGTTACTTTACGCAATGCTTACGCATTCGTAAATATTATGTTTAAGCCATTATTACATGCGTCCGTAAACGGCACGTAGTGGCACACATTTAAGCAACATTTAAGCACCGTAAAGTATACTTAATTCCAAATGATTACGCTAACTTTAAGCTCTGTAAAGTTCCGTAAAAGATTTGATTTAAGTTGTCTTAAAGTTTTCTTAAAGAGTAATTAATGGCACTCATTTAAGAGCTGTAAATCAGTTGTAAATATCGATATTTAAGCTTGATATAAGCTCCTTTATTTCAATGATTTTGCATACTACGATCATGTGTCAGTCAATGTATCTTTTATGTAATGTGGTGTAATGTTATGTAATTCAGGTATCCTTTCTTGTTTGTTTTTTTATGGCCAGCAGTTGTTGTGTTCCAATCTTTGTACATGCACGCAATCAAATATGCCATGTTTAGCGTCACGATATATGTCTCGGCGTGATGCATTCACTCCTGGGCCAGTAGAACATCTTGCTTTCTGCATTCTTCGTCCAGTTCCATCCATTCAGATGTCTCAGGCTTCCAGGTCGTCTGGAAACGATCTTGAACTACGTAGACTTTCGTTCAGGGTTGAGGGAGATACATGCCCCATAAATCGACTAGCCGGCGCGGCGTCGTAACTCCCCGGGCTTGATACGGGGCATGTTGCAAGGGGCCCG
>NC_049987.1:25321722-25323302 GCF_000003815.2 Branchiostoma floridae | reverse complement strand
TGCTAGCTGGATCGGCAGACTGGCGGGTGTTTTGGGCCCGGGGATTGGTAAACCTTTGCGCGCTGGCTCTTAGGAGTTCTGGCTTCACAGGGTATCCATTGGCCGGCTAGCGCTTTCCTCCAATAAGCAGGGTGATCCAATTCTTGTCCAGGGCAGCAATAGTCGACCGACCGGCCAGGCTCACGGCTTTGTTGTTCTTGGTGACCGTACGGTGTTTGTGTCCTGGAGCCATTATATTCTGCGTCCACTGGGCTGAGTTATACGTTGGAGCTGTAGCAGGTCCACACCCAAGCAAGCTACGATCACCAAATGATGACAGACTAGATTTGAATTAGGAGCGCGAGTGCTGATTGGTCCAAATCGCGCGTTGTTTAAATGGAAACAATGATTTGCATAGTCAGCAGACATGATGGTCTATGTTATGTGTATTGCTATTGTTATTCATAGACAGGCTTGCTGACCATTTCACAATTGAACAATAGAGTCTAAGTCAACAGCCCAAGAAGGGTGTAAAATGTATTCCAGTCTAAATACATGCTAAAAAGCTTGCCCATGCAGAAATCACGTCCAGAAATTGTACATTTTACCACCGCATAGAAAAAAATGAATAAGTTCAGTCAAATACATAACATGATAAGGTCAATTAAAGCCAGCAGGAAAGTGAGCTCAGATGAGCCTGGCGGAAATCAAAGACATTAAAAAACGTAATATATAATGTCCTTGCAGAGATGAATTCTTATTGTGCCGAGGAAATTCAGCCCTCAGACTGGGAGGGACTGCTGCAGCGCGTTATATCTAATAATGAAAGTTATGAAAACATGAATTTTATGTGATCTAGTATGAACGACTTTCCGTTGTGTCTACGGTGCAATTCGGTACTTGATTGTGTTTCAAAGCTTGGAAATTGATTGAAACAAAGATGGCGTGGGCTGAATCAGTGGATATGTAAACAAAGAAAAAATCCCGCTCGGAACTTGAATTTGTTTTAGTCATCTAGATACACTTGCTGGCTCTCATTAAACCCGCTACTTCACAATTTGTGTGTTGCAATCCATATTGGTCGATCTTTTGATACCGTGCAAGTATTTACAAGGCTGAAAATGTGCATAATTCGAGAGAATTAGTTATCACATCGGTAAACCAAATATTTGTATAATGCTTTGTTTTGTTTTGTTTTAGTTTGCGTAGACTGCACAGGCCGTCTCCTATGCGACGCCTTCGAATCTAAAACAATTAGGCATTGCATGCTATAGCTTTAGGATCTAAGCCCTGTTACGTTTTATGTCTTTATATCTGAAACTCTATCATATATATATATCAATAAATTGTACTACATATTTCTTGGCAGTATTATGACAATGCAGAGTTGGTGTTGTCCGCTTCTGCAGGACTTTTGCCTCCTCACTGTAATTATAAAAGGCGTCTGCGCAGAAGCTTTTGAATAAACTGTAGTATGACAAGATATCAAGGAGTAAAGTATTCAAAATCCATTAATTGAAGAAAAAATTAGACTGATGGCAGACGCGGCTACCCCTAACTTTAAGCAGCTTAAATAAAGCTTAAATAAACGACTTTTAACT
>NC_049987.1:25298565-25301512 GCF_000003815.2 Branchiostoma floridae | reverse complement strand
GTAAACGGACAAAAAAAAAACACAATGCCAAAACTGCTGGTATTCAATAATGGAATTTCCTTTGTAACAAGCCTGAACCAACTCTAGATTTTCTGGCTGTTCTCCAAAGCATTCATTGGCGTAAACTTGAATCTTTCGTTTCCGCAAACAGCCCGTTCAGGCCCCGGGTAGGAAATGTGACGTAGGCCAACTTACTGTTTACAAGAACAAATTCTTCATTCTTGTTCTTTTATCAGGAGATTTAAAGTTGTTTTGCTTCAAACGGTGTTGCGACAAAAATCCAGCCAGGCAAGTGACTTTCCCTGGCGCCCAATTGTCAGATATAATCACTTTCCAACTAAAACTTCCACTCTGAATCTAAGTTGCTTATTGCTGGCTAAAATATGTGGAAACATAAACAGAAACAATACCTTCATTTTTCATGGAGGTAATAGCAACACTAAAGGCATAAACTTTCTGACACATTCATGAACTATTTCAAAACACAGCTATCTCATTTGTTAACTGCTAAGTATCATAAAGTCTCATAAGTTCGTCAGTCAAAAATGATGGGAACTGTTATGCGCAGAGGAAGGGTCTGCAATGGCTATAGAAAGAGTTCTCACGTGCGACCCTTTTGATATTTCTACCCCCCTCCCTTCTCTCCCCAGAATATTAGACGTCTGCCACTTGCAGAAAAAATGCCATTCTTGCCACCTAATGCCACGTCATCCCTCCAAATAAGGCAAATGTGGTCCGTTGTTGGTGTTTGCCGTGTATAATCTGAATTATCATAGTAGAACTCTAGTTAACTTTAGGCCTCATTAATTCAATTGTAGTTAGCTTTAGACTAGAGTAAGACACATGCTATATTGTACTACACTATTTGTCTGTCCCTTTCATGTTACCTGCAATTAGCCCTCGGAAAGAATTTGCAAGCAACTATTGTTATATTAGATTTTGCGTGTTTTGTGCACCTGTGTGTGTATGTACGTCTGTGTGTATGTGTGTGTGCACGCCTGTGTGTGTGTCCACGCCTAAGTGTGTATGTGTCTGTGTGTGTGTCTTTGTGCACGCACGCCTGTGTGACTCGACAGACAGTATACGAGTATTGCTGCGCTGTGCCTTGACGTTCCTGACACCTGTCAATCACTGTTATTGAGAAGGAACATGACAACATGACTGAAATAAAAGTTCTAAAAACAAATTCTGAACGTCTCTGTTTGGAAAGTTGAACTGACTGTAAGCAACAACAGTTCACAGCCCTATGTCGTGGTAGACTTTATATGTTTTACCCAAAATAGCAGGAAGGGTCTGCGACGTCTCCAGAAAAACATGACAAATGACTACATTAAGAGTTCTCACGTAGAAACTTTTTGATGTTTCTCCCTCCCAGCTTGGATTAACTCCTTTTCCCAGAAAATTAGTCTGCCATTTGCAGAAAAACAAAATGCCATTCGCACCACCTGATGCCACGTCATCTCTCCAGATAAAGGCAAATGTGGCCTTAATTTGCCGGATTAAAACCCAGTACATAAAGAACGGTGGATCATCATTTCCCTAGTCATAAACCATGTCAAAACACATCATCCAATATCTCATCGCTGCCAATTTTGCTCAGTTTCCAGGACTTCCATATGTGACAGGCGGAACTCTCGCCACCACTGTACAGCGGCTCTCCGGCAATCCACAGTGAAAATAACCTGCAATACTTTAAGTATGGGCTTGCAGCAATGGGTCCAACCAGCACGATGTTTTCTGAATATTCTAATGAGTTTGACGAGTAGTAAAATAACACATGAGAAATAGTGAATACGCAGCTAAGCAATGCAGAATTGTACAACAACAATGGTATACACGCCTCAGTTTTCAAATTTAGAGAATGTACATATTTTCTTTTAGATAGCCAGAAGTGCTTTTTTTACATAGAAAACATGCTAAAAAGTGGAATGCTGCTTCTCGGCTTTTCATATGGAGATAAATAACAAGCTCAACTAAAGATGGAGAACGATATCTCAAATTTGTAAATTTGTAATATTCTAGAAGGATTCAAATATGATTGCTCAGCTTCTAGAATTGTGGCATGTAAAGACTGGGTTGTGTTTCTTAAATTCATATTTCATATACCTGAATGAAACGTCTGTTGTTTTGTTAACGTTTTCTATGCTAATCGAAGTATAATTCTGTGTTGCCCTCCCCCCGAAGGAATGGTTCCTGCCAACTCTCAAATCTGAATTGACCAATCACAGCTCGTCATTAGCATAATGACGTACAGTCAGCATACTAAACCTTTAATATCACATATGTAATATGTTATACATAAACATATATATACACACTGCATTCTGCCTGATGATAAGCGATCAGCTCGCAGTCACGGTAAACACACCCAGAAAGCTGTCGCCACCTAGAACTCGAGACACATCTTCAGGAAGCAGTATCGTCTTTAGTCGCATCTTTAGGGAGCGGTAACGTCTTGAGTTACATCTTCAGGAAGCGTTAACGTCTGCAGAGGTTGCACGTGAGTAGGGGAAACTGAATTTTTCTTAATTTTTATGTTTTCTCTAGTACATATTTGTGCCTCCAATTCTGAGGCAGCTATTTTCATTAACAAAATTGCCTCGGGTAGGAAAGTAAGTGAAGCATAAGTACTGCTTTACAAGAACAAATCCTCCATTCTTTTCTTCCATCGGGAGTTGTTTTGCTTCAAATGATGGTGTAACAAAATTCCACGGGCCAGCCCAGCAAACGGCTTCCCCTGGCGCCCAATTGTCAAGATATAATCACCATTCACTCTGAGCTTAAGTTACTTTCTGCTGGCTGAAATAAGTGGAAACATAGACAATCACTTTAAAAACAATACCTCCATTTTTCATGGAGGTAAAAACAATACCTCGGAGGCTGAATTGACTAATAAACACAAACATAGGAACGGTATGAAAACAGATTCATAGCCATGTATATTTCT
>NC_049987.1:25294289-25295286 GCF_000003815.2 Branchiostoma floridae | reverse complement strand
CTTACCCATAGAACAACCAACAGCGATCCCAACATCAGTCCATAAGCTGTTACACACGAGCTGACCATGCCTTATAAAGGTAAAGCTGCAACCCAGAGCGGACAGGGAAAGGACACCATTCCACCAAACAGCGATACATACATGTGCCATGCCCTTGCGATGAATACACTTTCGGAAGATACCAAGACTGTTCAACCAAACTGCGATACATACATGTGCCATGCCCTTGCGAATAAGACACGTTCGGAAGATGCCAAGACCAAGGCGCCCATTCAGAAAAAAATAGTGGCTTCAACCAGCAAAGAAGATTTCCCAGTTCCGTTAGCAGGACGTGCTAGACCCGAGAACAGTGCTGATGCTCCAGCCTTTTCCGGGGGCAGCGGTACCATGCGCGAGTCTCCACATCCTCCAAACGAAGCCTCCGTGCACATGAACCCCCTGTCTAAGCTGTACATGTCCAACCTGCGGCCCTCTGACCCCGTGCTTGCACGTGACGCCTCCAACCCGGTGTACGGGCATGACCTGGACGCATCCAACCCGGTGTACGGACAGGGCCAGGGTACGGATCCTGATACTGACTTGAGACCAACTGTCATGGAGCCATATGCCGTCAGATTTCAGGAGGAAGATGCTGATGATGATAAAGACCATCGACCAGCTAGCATGGAGCCACATGCCGTTAGCACTTCCGGGAATGATGCTGACATCAACGAGAATGATGCTGAAATCTACGAGAATGATGCTGACATCAACGAGAATGATGATGGCACCTACGAGAATGATGCTGAAATCAACGAGAATGATGCTGAAATCAACGAGAATGATGCTGAAATCAACGAGAATGATAATGGCACCTACGAGAATGATGCTGAAATCAACGAGAATGATAACGGCACCTACGAGAATGATGCTGACATCAACGAGAATGATCATGGCACCTACGAGAATGATGCTGAAATCAACGAGAATGATAATGGCACCTACGAGAATGATGCTG